>NC_134700.1:228172887-228257887 GCF_043290135.1 Rhipicephalus microplus
GAGGTGTTAAATTGCGACTTACTTGGGTCGATGGCTAAATTGGTTAACGTGGTTGTAGGAGGGGGTGTTAAATGAGTGAACACGTACACACGTATGCGAAAGGGCGGCGCTGGTCGAAGGGACGTCGATCATTGTGTATGTGGATTCGTTGGAATTCATTTCACCGCCACCTTGGACGTCGACGCGCTGTACAAACCAACCGACGAGCGGCAACTGAGCGAGCGAGCGCCGACCTTGAGTATATATACAGCGCGACGGCGCATGCACTGTCAGCTGCCGATGTTCTCGAAGCGCAACGGCGCATGCGCGCGCGTCAGCTGCCGATGTTCTCGAAGCGTGACGGCGCATGCCGCTACATTATACAGCTAGCGAATGTTCGTGAAGAGGAGAAGCGCACGCGGTGTGTAGAGGAGGAAGGGTGCACAGATGGTGGAGGAGTGAAGCGCGCGCGGTGTGTAGAGGAGGAAGGGATGCACAGATGGTGGAAGAAGGAGGAGGAAGCTTGCGGACGGCGCCGCACTACAAGCCTCGAGTATTAGATGCTCCGCATCTAAAAAAAACTGTGGAGTCGTTGGACTTGAGTGCACGACCCTTGATGATTACTTGTTCCCAGGAGGATGTGCTTCTAGGCGTGAACAAGCCCATCGAGCCTTGCGTTATTTAAAAAAGAACAATATGGCATCGCTTTATTAGACATTTTCACAGCAAAAGTTGTTATTGGATTAAAACTCGGGTGACGCGTGGTGCCGTAGTTGTCCGCCGCCGCTGCCGGTGTCCGTCCGTAATCACTATCACAAAATTTGTACCGAGGACACAGTGGGGCTCGAAAGCAGGTCCGCTGCGTGCCAACCCAGTATTCTACCCCTGAGCCACGCCGAAGCGCGAGACTTTTTCGCAAACTTGCCTTAAGCAGGCTTGATGTCGGGAAAGGAAACGTGCTAATATGAGTAATAAAGCGTTTTATAACAGCAAAGGAACAACGACGCGTCACAGAATGCGAATAACGTAACAAGTGGGTCGTCCAATGCACCAAACCATTACAAAAGCTTGTTCTTGATCCCCTATTACCTAGGCGCATACCTACTTCAAGCATAATACCTCATTGTTGTCAGCCACTGCATGAACAATTCGCACAAAATTACTTGCAAGTGTTTAGCGGATGCAACGCTTGTCAGAAGAATGACAAAAATAGCATAGCGAATGCCGGTGTACTACCTAGAAATTATTATGCCGCAGTGGGTACCCGGCAAGTGTGCTTGCAGCCCCGCCGTGGTGGTCTAGGGGCTAAGGTACTCGGCTGCTGACCCGCAGGTCGCGGGATCGAATCCCGGCTGCGGCGGCTGCATTTCCGATGGAGGCGGAAATGTTGTAGGCCCGTGTGCTCAGATTTGGGTGCACGTTAAAGAACCCCAGGTGGTCGAAATTTCCGGAGCCCTCCACTACGGCGTCTCTCATAATCATGTGGTGGTTTTGGGACGTTAAACCCCACATCTCTCGAAGTGTGCTTGCAGCAGTTATAACCAATGAATGCTTAGAAAAGTATCTGAAAGGCCACTCTTCAAGCTTTTGCTGCGACTGTGCTGCGCCTTCCACGCAGGCCTGGCGTTTTTTTTTTCTTTCATGTAACTATTTGGTTATATGTGTGTTACTTGTTTTGTGTTATGTATTTCCTATTCTCTCCTTTTTTTTCTTTCTTGCTTTCCTTTCCTCAATGTCTCCCGTACCTGAATGAGCAGGCAGGCGTTATGCCCTTATAGTGGGCAGTTGTCAGCCTGTTCCCTCCTTCTTTCCTCTGTGTATTCGTGTTTTATATGTACACAAACCAAATAAATAAATATTAAATTAGCCACATTTCATCACTCCATGGTAATTACCAGTGGCCGCCTTTCGAAAATTTCAAAGTGGCATGGACTATTAGCAGGACGGAGTTGAATCGCCCATTGAATTCGATCAGCTGTTTCCACTAGTTAAAAGTTTTGATAGTGCTGTAATTACTGCTGTAAAATTTTTACTGCATTGTTGTAATAACTATAGTTCTCTTCCGAACACACAACCGAAACTGTAGTACCAACTCTTAAATAAATGAATACGTACTTCATTATATAAAATTCAATGTCTCTCTCCGATCCCTTTAGCTGCCTTTGTGTGTGTGTGTGTGTGTGTGTGTGCGTCCAGGGCTGTTCGAGCGTGTGACGTGCTCGCCACGTAACCCAAACCTATATACCGGCCTGCTTACAATAGTACTAAAGAAAATAAGTTTTAAAGGGCTTATTACGTTTTTTTTTACAAGATATAAGTTTCTTTGATGAGCCAAAGTGATAGAATAAACATTTGTCGGTTTCTTTCACCGATACCGAATCGCTGGCGCCCACATGGTTTCGAGGCTACCCTTTTATAGCCGTGAAAAAGCTTTACGAACTCTGTTTTCAGAAAAGAACGCTTCTGAAATAGAGATCGCCTACTTCCGTCGTGTCTGCGCGCGCTGTCGTATACTTGTGCCCGTGTGGCAGGAGTATTAGCGTCCTGGTTTCGCTCACCCTTGTAGCACGCATGAGACACCTAGGGTAATGAATCCGCAACTAACAGAGGTATACACTCTAGCAGTTTTTAGAAACTGTAACGCCTTTTTGGTAATCTTCTAATTGTGTTCATCCACACTCCACTCTTTGTTTTATGGTGAGCCCAATGGAATGTCGTCCCTCCCCAGAATTACTTGAGGTCGCTTTTTGAAAATCTTAAAGCGACAATGGGCTCTTCGCAGAAAGTACTTCAGTTATCCTATTTGACCTGACGGCCCCTCTGCTTTAATTTAACAATTTATTAAGCCGAGTTTCTTCATGTATTCCAGTAAATTATGTGCCGTCACAGAAAAAGGTAACTATGAAGGCAGCCAGCAAATATTTATTTTCCAGATTTTGCAGAATTTTTGGACACATTTTTTTTTACTTTTTACAATAATTACGAATTCGCACAAGGTGCTACCGAGATAATCAGGCTACAGAAGCGAAACAGCACCATTGAAACACCTGGTGCTTAAAATCTGTACAAGCACCAGTTATGTCTCTTTTTGCGCACGGAGAGCTAAAATTGCAAACGTTTTGTTTGTTTTCTATTTTGTTCAAATACAGAAGAAAAAACCCCATCGCTTTATATGTATAACAATCTGAATCATACATCCATTGTTCATTCTCGCTTTTCGCGTCTCGACCTTGAAAGTGACGACTTGCGTGGGCGCTCCGTCGTTGTTTTAGTTTGAACATCTTCTGTTATATTTCCATGTATGGTTATGCGACCTTCTACTGGCGTTTTCAGCGGTGACATTTTAGTGACGTACTCCTTTAGTACATCCAGATCCAAAGGTCCTACAGAAACAAAAAGTGCAACAGGTTCCGCAAGTAACACTACATTAGCATGCGTCTTTTAGAGAAGAATTGTTATTGTAAAAAAAAATGTGTATGCTGGGGAACTTAAGCAGCGAGGCAAAAAAGTTTCAAGAAAATACAGCTGGTACGACTAGCCACAATAACCTTGTGACGTGAAGACATCATATGAAAGTTTGTAAAAATCGCGAAGATGAGACTTTCTGGCGGCGGCAAGCAAAACTGAGAAAAAAATTAACATATTGTTGCACCAGAAAAAGGTGGCAGTTGTCTGACAGTGAAAACAGTCAATCTTTAAGGCCCTAAAATCTCAAACGCCTACCTTAACGGCTCATCATGAGTGTGTATCTGAAAACGACAGCGTTATTCACTGACACGATTTGTCAATTCTTCTGCCATATTTATGTCTCAACGAGGAAAACTGATAGTAGCATCACAGTGTAGCGTACTGCCACCATGATTACATCTGGAGATGGAAATGGAAGCGACTTGGTAGGAATATATCTACAATACACAAATGCACTGATTTATATGCTAGTGGCAGCGCTATAATCTGCAAAACACGGAGACACTGCATCATCAGAAAAGAGAAGAAACGCGACAGCTGCTCCGGTCAATTGACCCTAAGGTGCACAAATGCTTGAGTAACGGTGTTCTCTCTAGACGAAGATTTAAAATGTTTGCGCAGTGGTCAGCTAGCATTCACTGACTTAATTCCGTTTGTTGACACGAAAATGTACGTAAACGAATAGCGCGAGCGTACCTGATTCCGTGACGTTTTCTGCCTTCTTGAATCCATCCCCACCTCTGGCAACGAAGTCGGTGGTGACGACTCTGTATACATCGCAATCTTCCAGCCGCTTGTAGACAGGCACCGTGCAGTTCGTGCAAAGTATATGCACTGACCGAACGCGTTTGTTTGGAGGCGAAGTCAAATTGTAGACAACCTTTATACCTAAAGGACAAGATAAGCATGAGGCTATACTTAATTTCGCAGTGAATGAACGAACGAACGAACAAATGAATGAATGAATGAATGAATGAATGAATGAACGAATGAATGAATGAATGAATGTTTATTTCATAACCTATTTACAGATAACAGACACTTGTCGGACCTATTGCTAAAGGCTAGTTGAAGGTCCGAAAAAAGAATACCTATGATGTTAGCACAGCAGGAAAAAAATATTATGGTAATATTTCAAATACACAAAAATTCAAGATTATTTGATCAAGTCAATAGTAAATGATTATATCAACCAACAAGCATCATGCAATAGATTACCTAAAAGAACAAAGCATATGCGCTACAAACAGATACAATGAAAAGATACGATGCCATTGATCAAGAAGCTATGAAATACAAAAATCTATTATATTTTAGTTAGTAGGCCAAACAAAATGAGGGGACCTGTAAAACACATATTGTATGAAAACAACGACAGAAATCCCATAATATGTTACCTAACATGTTGAATATAAGAACCAGATATTTTGAAATGCTACCCACATAACTTTGCATTTATGGATTCGAAAAACACGCCCAAAATAAATTTCAGCTTCGCTTGCTCTTGCGCCTCTAAACGCTGCATAACTATACATTGAGGTGTGGTTTGATAGATTAACGAAAGAGTAACTTTTGGTGGTCTCGGTTCAAATTTCTGCAAGGTTTTTTAGATAAGCTTTCGTCCTATGCACATTCATCGCAATGATTTAAGCAACCGTAGGGCATCAAATAACGGTAACGTTACAGTCACATTCGATACCAACCTTTCAACTGCTTAGTACAGTAAAGAAAAAAAGACAAGAACGAAAAAACAGTGTCGCAAGCGACTTTCCTTCGAACTGTCACTGCCACAATGTGTCCTCTCGCAATAGAGCGAATGGTCTCAACTCCATCAATAGGCTTCACTCGTTTTGTCCATTTGTTTTCCCCATTTTTCTAAAGTTGCAGTATCTAATCAGCGAATATTTTCTAATAAGGACGACATACTATGGTAAATAAAAACATTGCTATCATCTCGACAGATAGAAAAAAGGGGTTAAATGACGGAGTGGCTCATCGGAGTAGCCAGCAGCTAGTTGCACACACTGTACTTTGCAGTGAGAGATGACGGGTGGGAAAGAATGAGATTAGCACTGGACGCTATTCACGCAATGTCATACAAGTTTCCTAGGGGTGAATCTACTTTATTGTTTCATTGTGTATGCATGTAAATATTCTTGTGCAGGTTAAATTATGCTCCTTGAATAAAACTTTCAATTTCAGAGTTTGCTCAAAGCAAAACATGCTATGTCTTCGGGCACCTCCATTAACACTGGTATCACAGCCGCTATACTTGATGGCACCTGTCTAGGAATTATGGTGTGATCAGCAGCCGAAGGAACAATTGTGCCTTATTTTGACATCCGGCAAAACACTGGGATCACTGCGCAGTCACCAGTCAGTGATTCCTCCTCTAAGGCATCCATACTAACAGATACAACGTAGACCATTCAGTCGCCCGAGAACTGAAATATGAAAGCATTTATGCAGGCTTATCTTGGTGAAGTGTTTGAAGATGCACAAAAGATGTGTCTGATCCCCCTTTTTAGGAATCGGTATAACACGAAAGTGAAGCGTGTCTGTACAGGGGTAGTTGAGCGTTTGTCTGGCGTTGTTTCGCCACAAGAGCGAAAAAATGAATGCTACGGCAACAAATTGCAAAGTCATGCGAATAACGACAAACAGCTCGAAACTTGCAGTGCGTACCTCGAACAAAAAGCATGTGTGAAATGAGTATACACAGGACGAGCATGGACTGTGAACTGTCACAGCTTCACATTTAAGGCGCGCATTTCAAACAGAAGGAAAGACACATGAAATTAACGCACAAGTATACACTGGACAAGCGCGAACAACTGTCAGGATTATTTCTTCGTGTGCGAGCAGCGTGCTCCTTTCGTAAACGCGGCCGCGGCAGCGAGGGGTGTGACCTTCATGCACTACCGAATCACGAGTCTGATATGCGCGCGCGCGGAGAGACCATGCTCCGTGGAGGTGGCGCTCTCTGAAATGCGAGATGGAGCGGGCCCAACGCTACCAAACGCTTTACCCAATGCGCTCTCGGCGTCACCTCACTACTAATGACGAAAACGCGCTGCTGTGTAGAAGCTATGAGGCCCTCCGAATGGTACAAGGTGTATATAAATGACTTCCCATTAGCACCCCTGACAACGTACGTAAGAAGAATCAAACGCTTTAGGTTTAATACAACGGGAATGTATCTGGACATGCAAAACATATTAGACTTTGAGGAGTAATAATTACAAAGAGCCGTTCAAGCGTAAAGTACCGGTTATGCGAACAATTGCTTATCTACTTTCATAAATTAGACGACGAAAAAACGGAAAGGTTATCAGTAGATATCACAACTAAGTAGATTGAAATGTCTATAGCAACCCTTAATCTAGGAAGGTCTCCAGGTCATTACGGTCTAACAGCAGCATTTTACAAAGTTCTCTGTCCACAGTTATCCGCGCTACTTGAACGGGCGCTTAAGGGGGCGTATCAAACCGGATGCCTTCCACTGTTTTCCAAAGAGCTTATACAGTATTGATACCAAAGAATGACGATAAGAATAAGCCTAACAAAGTCACCGGCTATAGACAAATTACCCTGACAAATGTAGATTATAAAATAATAATTAAGGTATTAGTGAGTAGATTACAGGATGTTATCAGCGATATAGTAGGTCTGCATAAGACATGTATAGAAGGAAGGTCGATATTCACAAATATTCACGTGGCTCACAGCATCGTTGAAACGTGTGAGGCAGATTTTAAGAAAGTCACTGTAGTGGAGATTGACTTAGAAAAGGCACTTTACTGTGTAAGTCGTGATCTCTTGTTATATATTCTTGAGTATGTTAGAGTTGTCGCAATAAGAACACAAGATGCTAAAATTCCATACGACAACTGTACGACTAAGCTCATTATCACTCATGAGCTGACAGAAAAATTGAAGTGCGCTTCTCTGTGCATCAAGGTTGTCCACTGTGACCTCTTATTATTGCAATGTATTTAGAGGCGTTGTGCAAAAAAGATAATTGGCAGTCCAGATGTACGTGACTTCGGCCTAAAAGGTGGTGAATTGCGCTTATTGGGTTACGCTGGTGATGTTTTGTGCTCTCATAAGGAGAGTGTTGCAGCTTCCATGAAAGTTAATCGTGAGTTTTGTGGCATGAGAGGTAGCAATGTGAACCTCAGTAAGTGCATTGGTGTATGGCATGGTCAATGGCACGCTACGCCAAGAGTTTTTGAAAGCATGCGGTAGACACGAGCACCTGGGATTTATCTTGGTGTACCACTAGGCACACATCGAGGCAGCAGAAATTTGTGGAATGGAATGATACAGGATTTGAAATCTCAAGCTGATAAATGAGGAAGTCGGGGCTTCTTAGTTTTCGCACACGCGGCCGTTTGGAGGATCTTCATGGCGAGTAAGCTGGTCCTTCCCCTGCAATTTTTCAGCTGCTCTAGATTGACCTTTACAAATTTTCATAGAATATTTGCTGTTTTGGTATGACAGTCACAATATGAAGGGACAAGCAGAAACAACTTGTTTCGCAAGTTGAGTCAGAGAAGTTTAAAACTGCCGAATTTATTTTTAAAACAACTTGCCTCTGGATTTTTGTTTTTGCGTGACAAGACAAATCCTTTTTGAGAACAGTTATTCAAATACAATTAAGCAATGTTTTGCCCAAGTTTTTTGTCTCGATGAGAGAAGGTAGCTGCTACACGACCAGTAAATATTTGTGTGAATTTGTGATGGCATCCAGAATTTTAAGCTGAATGATTTGATTGATATGTAGAGTTTAACGTCCCAAAACTACCATATGATTACGAGAGACGTCGTAGTGGAGGGCTCCGGAAATTTAGACCATCTAGTGCTCTTTAACGTGCACCCAAATCTGAGCCCACGGGCCTACAGCATTTCCACCTCCATCGAAAATGCAGCCGCCACAGTGGGCATTCGATCCCATGACCTGCGGGTCAGTATCCGAGTGCCTTAGCCACAAAAAAACCGCGGTGGGGCACACTTTTAAACTACCACTTTATTAATGAATATTTGGGTACAGTAACACGCAAGTGTTTAAATTCAGATTTGATAGACATTATGGTCACAGAACATTTGTACCGGACATTGTACAGCGGAGGCCAGGGAAAGATGTCCTGAAGCGTGTGAAACGAATGCTTGTGCAAGGAGGTGTGCAAACATTCTTTTTTAAGCTCCATGCTAATACCTTGCTTGCAAAGACGTGACTAGAGAAAAGAGTATCGACCATGTGGTACTGATTGTTTGCTTTGTAGGAAACCTGAATCTATCGAACATGTGTTTCTGGACAGCTAAAGAGCGGTTTTATTTTGGGATATATTATGCAAATAAGCCTGAAAAAGGAGTTATTGCTAACACCACACGGGATTAGGTATTTAACTGCAGGTAAAGGTATAATACCTTATGAGATGTTTTTGCTGCTTGGCCTTCATAGAATCTGTAAAAATCTTATGGCTGTTCGGAATTGTGATGTAAATATTAGATCAGCGAATTCATTCTTTACTGACTCTGTAAGTAAACTCAGGAAAGTATTTCGGAAATTGGAATATGGAGAAGCGTTGACATCAATGAATTGGAATGAAAAACCTTTATTTTAGTCCTGCAGGACGCGCCTAGCGCGTAACGGGTGTCCCCCACGTGTCTCTTGTGAAAACGAAAGTTTGATTATATGAGCCGCATGCCGAAGTTGCGGCGGTGGGAAAGTGTGTCAATATCTGGCAATAAAGGAAAAAAAAGCACGTTGTGTGGTCGAGTGGTTAGCATTGCGCGTTCAGAGGCAAGAGATCGCTGATTCGACACCTTGCTTTTTCCTTTTCAGTGTGTAAGTATACAATTTACAACGTGATATCCGTGAGAGAAATACGTTAGCGGAGCAGTGGTGGACCCCGGCAGAAAACACTTTCGTGTTAGAAGTTCCGTCAACGGCCATTGAACCCACGACCACTGGGTTCGCAGCCACAGAAACAGTGTACTAGAATGGGGCAGTGGGCTCACTCTGCCGCGGAGGCTAAAGGGTGGGGTGGCTCCACAAACGTGGCCAATTTGTGGTTCTCTTTCCACCCTGGTGGTGGCGCTGGCATCGCCATCAATAGCACTTGGAAGGAGCGCTGCGGCTGAAAAGAGCCGACGAGCTCATCGAGAACAGCCGTTGTCGAGCCACGTTTTATTGCGGGGGACGTTGTAGCACGTAGTTTTCTTTTTTTTAGCAGCCTTAAGGTGTACGCAACACAACTTTTCAGGTCACCCCGGTGTTATACAGCAAGGCAGTGTTGACCACTAATGCCGAAGTGCTCTTCGAGAAAGTGCTTGTGCAGTGTGCACGCTGCTACCCTCACAGCGATAGTAATCTGTTCTTACCTTTTCAAACAGCTTCATTTTTATGGGAAAGGACTGAATAGTGACAAACCAGGAAAACGGTAGATGACGAAGCAGCTGAAGCTGAGTCATTGTACATAGAATAAAGTGCATAAACCAATAGCTGGATATTGTACTTCACTTCTTGTAAATGGGCGATTCGTATGTTAATTTCGTTTACCAATACGTCACTGTTGCATAACAAGCATAAGTAACAGCATACTGATGAATAACAATAGCCCCTCGAAATTACTTTCTCATGTGCAGCCACCGAAGCGAAACAAATAATATTTAAGCTATAATTTCATTTTACCATGGTGAAGGCACAAAGCCAGCCAGCATACCTGCATTATTAAGCTCGGCAAACAAGCGGGTTTGATCGATTTTCTAATTTTCTAGTGGAAGGCAAAATTTTTGCATAATCTTGATATAAAACATTTTTAGGTTTTGTCTACAGGGCATGAAACTACATATTTGCGGACCACATGAAACCGCAAGTTTTGAAGTGTACACCGTCATTTTCCGTGAGGCACCATGTAGGGACAATAGAGGGACAATTATGATGGGTTATAAACAGATGGAGCTTGTCAAAATATCCAATGAACTTAAGCGTACCAAGATAAATAAAAAGAAGGCGTAGCATAAATAAAAAGAACTGCGTAGCATTAAAAAAAAGACATAGGCTGCGTTGACTGCCATCAGACTGACTTAAGACAAACTCTACCGCAGAAGAAAATTGGAAAACGACGAACCGGGGGCTACGCACACCCTCATTATAGTAAGACGGCCATCAAGAAACGCAACAATATTTTAAATATCAAAGAAACACACGTCACAACTCGCGTGCGGCCAACGACGAGCAGCTTTGCATGCGAAAGTTCAAATGAAGTTGTTTCCGGCGCCATCTTTCTTATGCGACGCCAGCTGCGTCAAAGGAGCAGCGGAGTAGGCCCACTGTTTTCTTCTAGTACACTGTATCACAGATGTCGGGCACGCTACCCACTGCGTCATGGTCACACACTGTGTAGGCTTTACAAAGGCGCCTTTCGTATTTCGCACTTTCTTCTCACAGTACTCTTGGTCAGCGGGGTAGTGTCGCCTCCTAGAAGCGGTAAAATTAAGTACTTTAGCATTACTGAGGCCTCCGTGATTAGCACCAGCAACGCGTGTGTATACGTGTCCTTCCAGATCGCTGCGTTTTCAGTAGGAGATGCGCAGTGTGGTGGCGCTGCTAGCCCAAGTGTGATAGGGACCTTCATTTGCGCGGACGAAGCAGACAGACGGACGTATGGAAGGACGCACGGACGAATGCACGCACACACGGACGGATGCACGAACGGGCGCACGAATGTACGGATGAGCGCACGGACAAACGGACGGCTACTGGCTACTACGACGATGACGACAAGGAACATACGACCCACGGCGTAAGGAGTTTCGCACTGACTACTACGAACGACTACGACACGAGACATACGACTCAGGGTGTAAGGAGCTTCGCCCCTAATTAATTATGAACTATCTCCCCAAAGGGAACCATGATGGGATGCGAAGCAGCAGTGGTGCGCACGCTGTTGAGGCGGCTAAAACGGACGTCGACACGGGTGCTGGAAGAACGCTTTGAGGCGAAACTCGATGTCGAGTAAACGTTTCTTTGAAACGCAAGGACACGATAGGCGTGTTTGGTTTCATGTAAGCTTCATCGCAGATAAACGAGCCAAAAGAGTGTTTTCACTAGACGTGCGGTCGAGCAACACCGCCTATGTGTGTTGGGAGGAGCCGGCAGCTGCGCTGGTGAGAGAAAGTGTGACGCCAACGCGCAGCTACGACTTGACCTATTTGGCATAAGCACTGCGCCGTACTCCCTACCGGACTGCAGAAATTAGGTGCCTTTTTCCTCTTCTAACCACTACCACCACCTACTTGGCATCTCTGCAAGAACCGCAGTGGGGGTAACGCGGTGCGGCGGGTTAACACGGAGACACGGATGGAAAACGTTACACAGGCTAGTCAAACAGCTGCTTCGCACGTAATATATCTGCGATGCGTGCCAGCTTCACCTGGCTTTAATACCACCTTTCCCGCTTACTCTCACCCCGAAAAAAAAAATCGCGGTCCGAATACAGGGATGACACGAAGTGCTTTGCGTTTCCAGTCTAGCCGTGGTGTTCGGTCACACGCTAACATGCGACTGCATGGATATCGACGTTAACCGACGTTCTGCGTCCTATATTCAAAGCTCGTCTGGCAATGGCACCTGTTCCTGTAGTTACGCTTTCTCTGCCAACTACCACAAATGTCTGTTTAGTCATTGATAACGCAAGTTAACTGTCGGGATGGGGGTGTGCCACCAAGCGTCAAAGGGGGTGCATCCACTTCAAAGGGGCCCTTTTATGGAGCTCAAGTTCTACTGAATTTGAGCTCCATAAAAGCCCTTGTGAAAGATCGAAAATAATTCAGAAAGGGCGTGTTTTATACTGATCTCTTCTGTCTGAGCTCTTTTTTCGGTGGTTAGGCTTCACAATATTCAGAATAACTGAGCCGATTTATTGGAAGTTAGCTGTGCTCAGAAAGCTGTGAGGTTAAAAAAAAGTACCATTTCAAACGCGTGCACGCAGAACCAGGAGGCCATAAGTAGAGAGGGGAGAGGAAGGGATTCTGAACTCCCTACAACACAAGATTGTTTTGTAATTTAACTTTTCAGGGTATACTAGTTATTAACACGCATTCACAGTGACTCCCTATTGCCAAAGTTAGTCGTTATGCTGCATCCCCCCCTCGAAAAAAAATTCTAGGTAGCCTTGCGCCGAACGTTCACAGTGAGCGAAGCTGAATATAGCATGGCTCTGTACAAATGCGCTCTGTAAATTTAACCTTTTCGACAGTATGACGTCTTAAAACTAGTTGAAGTGTAACGTAGTCGGACGAGAAATCCACCGCCTAAATATAGAAGCTGTGCTAAGGGGCACTGCATGGATATTGTTATTAGGAATACATACATATATATATATATATATATATATATATATATATATATATATATATATATATATATATATATATATATATATATATATATATATATATATATATATATATATATTGTAAGATGGCGTCGTCCAGTACCCTCAAGACTCTTCTTTATTGTCTCGAGTATGTGCCCCACAACCTAAACTGGAGTGGTGATGATGAGTATGTACAGCTGAAAAGATGGAACGAGTAATGATGCTCACACTTATTTTCCCCGCTCACTTGATCGGCCGACCCGGCCGAGACTTAGGCGGGAAAGGTACGGCAAACAAAAGGTTTAAGGCGTGAAACGTGAACTATCTCGGATGCACGGTAACGACGGTCCGGGGAACCCTCGACGGGAGTGACAAGGTAATTGACAGGAGATGTTCGTTCACTAACAACGTAAGGTCCGAGAAAACGTGACTGAAACTTTTCACACAATCCGGGTGTACGAACAGGCGTCCAAAGTAGTACGACGTGAGAAACGTCGTACTACGTGAGTACGACGTGAGTACGAAACGTGAGTACGACGTGAAAAAAGCGACGACGTGAGAAACGGGACCTGCCAACTGAGGCAAAGTTCTGCGGAGACGGCGACCGGCGTGGGCTGTTTTGATACTGTCGGCGATAGGGTGGTCCAGTTGGGTAGAAGTCGTCCCGTTCATAGTCACCGTAGCTTCGTCTTTCGTCTTGTTGACGGCGTCGGCAAAACCTTGAAATATGACCACGGATGCCGCAATAAAAGCAAGTCGGTAAAAGCGAGCAATTACACGCTATCGCAGGCTACAGTGCGCACGCTCCCAACGCAGACGCTCCTGAGATCTTCAGTACCATGCGACTACAGCGCCGCCGCTACTGTCACCCGCCGGAGAGTCAGCCGAGATGCGGCGCGTCCGCCTCCTTCATTCCACTGCCCCTTCTAATACTGTAACACCGCCGACTCGTCTATTCATGCGCAATAAACCTGACTCACACCTAACGTACGCGTTAAGACATGTCTGTACGTGTCACCTACAATACCTACGCCAACCGTCACTTCAAACGAATCATCCAGGGCCCACCGCAGCACGCGGGTGAGCGCCTCTCAACCCATTCGCAACGCTGCTGCTTCGTATTCCATCAGGGTTCCCATCGGGGAGGCGGTTCAAGAATTTTTTTTTTAATTTCTATATGTATATATACACGTATACATACAAACGCAAGCACGAACATGCAATGAGGGTGGTTGAAACTCATCACCTCCTTCTGAAAAAAATTTCTGGCCAAGGTACTGCAGATGGTATTTAAGAAAAGTTGGCTATCAGCGTTGGCAAGGGCAACTTTTTGAAACTCCAGCAATTATTTGAATTGCACTTCTTTTCTAAATTTCTCGCACTGAGTTGCGATGAGATCTGCGACAAAGTTTTAAAAAATGGCCTAAGAGGGATTGTGCAGAATATCTTTTGTCATGCCTAAATGTGATTTTATGACACCATTCACCTACCAGAAACTTGCAGAAATTGGCCCTTTCTATTTACATAACTGTAATTCGCCACAGAGTGCTCGAACATTTCACGAAGTTGATAGCCATACAGCGTCACAATGACGACGGCTTGTCCAAATGGTGCGGTCTGCATAAGGTCACCGAGAGTGATGTCTGAAAAAAAGTACACGAATGAGGAGCATGTACGCGTGTATCTACATAAAAGTTTCGAAAGATGACTTTTTGCTAGAGTGATATTTCTGGGAAAAGATGGAAAACAACTTATTATTACTATTATTTGTAGTAGCAGTAGCAATATTAGCAGTAGAGAATTATTATTTTTTCTCTTATATGTTGATGACATCAAAATATAAAAGGAAATTTATTCAGTTAACGACTGTCGCTTGCTGCAGTGAGATATGTGTTCTTTCTCCGAATGGTGTGATGACAATAACCTTTGTCTGAATACTTCAAAGAGCGAATTCACGAGTATATATTTCGTAAAACATCCATCGTGTCATTTACATACTTTGTCAATATGATGTCCTTATGTAAGGTATATAAATGCAGTGATCTTGGTGTTTATCTATCTATCTATCTATCTATCTATCTATCTATCTATCTATCTATCTATCTATCTATCTATCTATCTATCTATCTATCTATCTATCTATCTATCTATCTATCTATCTATCTATCTATCTATCTATCTATCTATCTATCTATCTATCTATCTATCTATCTATCTATCTTGTTACATACTACTGGCCTTCTACGAAGGCCTTAGGCAGGAGTGGGGCATAAATAAGTAACGCAACATATGCAAGAAAAATAAAAAAAATAAAGAGTGCCTGAAGTGATATATTGTGAAATAGTGACATTGACAAATGCCAAAAAACAACAATATCAAACAAAATTCGTGGCAGTAAAGACTCACAAAGCCCAAAACAACCATATTACAATTGTCCATACAGCATAAAGCCCATACAAGCACTGACCCCGTACTCACATAGCACAAAAAAAGTTTCAGCATTCATTCGAACATCGCGAAACAAGGTAATACATGACGTCACATTACGCCCCACCAAGTGCAGTAGCGCCTACGGAGTCGTATATCTATTATCGCATGCATAAAAGAAACAACGCTGTGTCGTGCTACCACATCAGGAGGTATACTGTGTTCCATTCTACAACTGTCCGAGGGAAGAAAGAGTACAGAAAAGTGTTCGTTCTGCACCTCAGCTCGGCCACTTTTTTGTATGTGAAGACATCGAGTTAAGTGACTAATGGCAGGTGCTATTAGCTCAGATGGATGAACCCGTAACTTTTTGTATTAAAACAAATAACAAAGCTTTAGCCTGTCGTGACAGTGCCTTGTTTCAAGGTTCTGAAGTTCTGCTTTTTAGAGGAGGTGTGACGGGGATGTTTTCCAATTATAACTGTATTAAATGAACCTAAAATATTTTCGTCGGGCATTTTTTAGTTTCCCTTTATTAGGGGCTGTCCAGGAATCCCAGGCCACCGCAGCTTGCTCCAATATAGGCCTAACAAACGTATTTTAGGCTAATAATTTTATTACCGGTGTTGAATGACTTTTTTTGTTTCCCATGAGCTTTTAGGGAGGCATCTAAGAATAGATATTTTCAATTACATATCTGATCATACTATTGTATTGTCAACTTTATAAATGTTCTTTTTGATAACATGCTAATTTTTTTCTGCTCACACTAAACGTGCTGCCACGCGTGACCTTCATTCTCTACGCTGCATTTGTAGAATCTCTCGAGAATTCGTTCTCCTACAGCCTTCCACAAATTGTAGACCACCGTATGTCTTCCTCAACTTGAATATGCGACTGTGATCTGGAATGGCATTGCTAAGTCTGGCAGGGACGCTATTGAGCGAGTTCATAAAAAATTCGAAAGCATTTACAATCATCGTTTCGCTAGAAATGAATATATGGATCTCGTTCTATATAACACTGCCACATTATTATCACTTCACTGCCGATGAAATCGCGCTAACCTATTATATCTTTACAAACTAGTTCACGGTATGCTATCCTACTCCTTGCTTCTCAGTTGCGTAAATTTTTGGATTCCACGTAAGTTAACCAGAGAGATACGACCATTTTATATACCTACCAATTTCTTTCAACACTCTACTGCTCACAGAATACAAAGTCTATATAACGTTAACTTTCATGATCTCTATTTTTTACAGTCCATTGAGTTAATTTTATTGCAACTCTGCACTGCCTTAACATAATTTTCACAATGTACAGATTCCTCCCTTTCCGTCTTTCAGGATGGTTTTTACATAGTTGTGCATATTCCCATTTTTTCCACTTTCTCACCATGATTCTCTTGTCTTTTTATTCTTTTAAACTTGCGTTGTTTCCTTTTTTCTGTCTACTTTTACTCTTTATTTTATTTTAGAGGCGAAGCTCCTTAGTGGGTGGGTCTGTCCATCCTCCGTTGGTGTATGTGGCCACCAGTGGCACATACCCGAAAGAACAGTCCTTAGAATGTCCGCTGGATGGCGGCACTTGTATATGAGGAATACATGAGGAAAATATTTGAGATGGCTGTACTTGGAGTGTTCAGTAGATAGACGGACGGACGGACATACAGATAGACGGACGGATTGACGGACGCACAACAGACAGAGAGGCGGACGCACGGACGGACGGAAAGAGAGACAGAGAGACGGCCGCTCGAACAGACACACGGGCGGATGGTTGGACAGACAGAAGAACGGACGCACGGACGGACGCATATAGGGACGCACGGACGGACGGACGCACCGATAGTCACACGGATGGACGGACGGGTGCATGGACGCACGGAAGCAAGAGCGAATAAGCGGATGAAAGCAAGGACGGACTGACGAACGCTTCGCCCCACCAATCATCATTCACTCCATGGATATGCTGTGTTTTTTTCTTAAGAATGTCTGTATTGTATTCTTTTAATTTTGCGTGCGCCTGCACTATAACCTTATGGTTGTTCCTGGTCC
The DNA here is from genome assembly GCF_043290135.1 of Rhipicephalus microplus. Taxonomy (NCBI): domain Eukaryota; kingdom Metazoa; phylum Arthropoda; class Arachnida; order Ixodida; family Ixodidae; genus Rhipicephalus; species Rhipicephalus microplus. The sequence continues at coordinate 228,190,211 of NC_134700.1, forward strand.
CGTTAAATAAGTGATTATTATTATTATTATTGGATTCCTCGCCTATCTGATACCGGTGACTTCAAGCAAAATTTAAGTCCTACTCTACATTCTGCATCAAAGTTGACGAAAAAACTTCATAACGCCTGCATGACCCTTCGGTGTTTCTCCTTAGCCTCTTCAAGCCATTTCGTGGAGAGCTGTTCGCTGACATGCTTCATTCCTTTGAGCTAGTTGCCTGGAATTAAGTGTTAGGGCGCTCGAGTTTTTTCTAATGGTAGTTCATTTTATTTTCTTATTATTGTGATTTATGAAACATGGCTAGGCACTCAAATTCCCTTATCTGGCTTCTTTTCTCCCGACCTAAATTACTGCCCGCAGTGACTGAGATTTCAGTCAAAGCTAACAAAAAAGTGGTAGTGTGCTGATCAACATTGACAATTTACAGATATACTATAGATGAAATAACTAAAGCTATCGCAGAATCAATCTGGTTAAATAACAACCTTGGACGCCACGACAAATTGTTGACTTGATGTTTCTTTTATCGTCAGCATTTCCCTTATTTCGTTTCGTTATATTGCATATTCCGTCTAATTTGTGATATCCTCTCAAAGTGGACACAGAATATTATTCTTGGTTATCCTTGCAGAGCCCGTTTTTTGCTATCGACTGACCTTTCTGAACGGTTGTTGTCAGAATGCCCTTTCTTCGTGCGTTTTTTCTGTTCTCCTAAGTGCACGTACGTTTTCTCCTCTCTCTCCCTCTGCACCCTTTTCCTTGCTGCTATTTCCCCACCCCCATTTTTGGTAGCAAATCGAATGCCAAAATCTTGTTAATCTCCCGGTTTTCCTTAATCTCCTTCTCTTGATTATTTTGATGTACTTAAAATGGACTGAAGCCCATTTACCTTCCTCATTACTGTAATCTCATCAAAAATGCCAGACTGCTGTTAGACTTTCTGGCGTTTGATCTCCTACTTGAACATGATTTAGCTGTCGATTTCAGTGGCATGGTCTTAGACCTATGTATGTCGAGTGATTAACCCGTTGACGTTTCCCGCTACGACATCTCTATTGCTCGTCTCAACAAATTCCACCCACCACTTAACCTATAAGATTATCTGTGTCAGCCGAAACAAAAAGCTACAGCATTACACGGACAAGTCTCCAAGACTTGCTTTCAAACAAGGTGATTGCATGGGCCTATATCAATACATGCTTACCATTGATTGGTCACAGGTTACTGATAAACAAAATGTAATGACCAAGTTGGTTAGCCTACGGAGCTTATATTGATCAGCATGTGCAATTTTGTTTCCCAATATACCCTAAACAACTAAATATATCGCCACTAGTTCTCATCTGAAATATAAGTGCACTGAAACATAGATATCGCGCGCAAAAGCAGTCGAAATGTTCTCCATACAGTGAGTGGGAGGAAGAGGTCAGATTTAAAGACGATAGCCTTTCTTGGGGTATTTCGACGCAAAAACTTTGGTCTGTCTGTCTGTCTGTCTGTCTGTCTGTCTGTCCGCCGTAACGATACCCCAAACGGCCAACCCCATCTGCAGCGCCCACCAATATTGCTCAAGTTTCAGCGTTCATACTTGTGCGATTGTGAATTAGAAAGCAACTATTGCGCATATCTGAGGCACCATAACAACACGTCAACATTTTGTATGTGTGTCTTTAAACTAGAGAATGCTTACATCAGTAATTATGAGGACCGTAGCGTTTATGACGCTACGGTGACAATGCAACGCTATGCACAAAAAGGCAAGTGTTTCCAACGCTTGGCTAAGACGACACGGTGGTGGCACCTGCCTGTAGCTTTGAGTTTTACACCTTATCGCCTCCGAGACAGGCGCGCACGCTTTACTTCGTTTTCGAAGATAACTGCCAGATAACACTCGTGTCTACGTGCCTCGATGCGTTCGTTCACCTTCACTGCACGGATCGAGGCACTCTAACGCAGCGCCTACAGAATACAATTCACCTGTTTTCTCGCGCAGAACATCAAATCAACTATCTTGGTAGGAAGCGCAGCAACTATTACACGGAACACACAACACAAGCGCTTGTGTTCTGTGTAATAGTTGCTGCACCTCCTAGCAAGATGGATTCATATCAACTGGCCCGATACAATTGTTTATCAAATAAACGTTGTGTTTCCTTTCTACAGACGCAAGACTATTTTCTTTCGATGACGTTTGCAGTGAAACATGCGGGGCTGATTTTTTTTTCGAACTCTCTCTAAGCGTCTCTCAAATTGGACGTCAGTTCATATGCCGAATTTTCGGAAAAAAAGTGCCTCTGACGAGCTGGCTGATTGTGGAAGTGTGTGCATGAATGACTAGTAAAAGTGGATGATCATTCTTCACCGAACTCAAACTGAGTAAAAGTACACGCCATCGCTGACTGTTTCACCACGCATTTCTTATCTGTTTATAAGGGTCTAACTCTAGCACTTCTATTGAACAACAGTCCGAGAATACATCTAGTGCTTTGTCGCTACATGACAATATCAGTGGTGAATGCACTGAGCGCCTAAAATCGTCCTTATCAAGTGGCTCCGATGACATCTTTGCGCTATACTAAAGGCTTATTATGGTAGTATAATTGTCCCTGTATTCTTCGCGACATTTAATACGCACTTCCACATTTCCTAGCACTTGGAAAACTGTTTATGTTTTTCTAGTATTGATTACCATAGAGTTTTCTGTAAATACACTAGAGGGAACTCTAGTGCTAGTGTCGATGGGAGCTGCAACGCATGGTGCTTCAGCGAGTATGGGAATGATAAGAAAAATCAGCAAATGGTAAACAGTTGCACTTCACCACTTTAACCTTTCATGATCATCAATTGAAATCAGGTCACGAAGTTCTTTTATTCTAAACAAAACCAAAACATAGAATTCACCAAAGCCACAAATGCTTTCGAAGCCCGCAAGCCCGAAGACTAGGCAAATCCATGTGCCACCCATCATTCCCATGGTGGCTGAATGATCGTAGCGCCAGAGTCCCCTCTGGTTAATTTCAGGACATTCTATGTTTATTACGGGCTCTAAAACTGGTGCTTCTAACTATCACCCCATTTCTGTACCATCTGCTACATCACAATGTGTCACATCAAATATCTCCGAGCAGACTTTTCCTGATATAGTGTCTTTTGGTGTGAAGAGCTCATTGAATCATATTCAACGTGGGTTTCTCAGTATAGTCGCTCGAGTATCACAAACCTTGCTAGTTTCAGGACGCAGATCTCCACGCTTATTCCTCGGAAAAGATATGCTGACTTAGTCTACTGTGGCCTGTGCAAAGCTCTTGGTGTAGTGAGCCACTGACTGATTTGGTTAACTTGCGCAATTTAATCTTGACTCATCGGTTGTAAATCTCCTGTACAGCCATTTGCCTCAATATTACGTTTTTTTATTGATTTGGTATAAAACGAGATGCTAGCGCACAAGCAAGGCGCCGACTACTGCTTAGCCCTCGAGTGAAATTTGAACACATATATTAAAGAAAAAATAAAAAAAGCAGTACGTGTTGGCGTAATTTCACAAACGTCTACCTTGTACAAAGTGTTTAGTGATGTCCTTCCAGGGTCGCTGTTTGACCAACTCATAATTTTTATTTATGTTAATGATGCTTTTATTGCTATTCAGAATTATTCTTTCCTCTAGTATGCCTGCGAATTCAGTATGTGTAATAAATTCATTTAGGTAATTACTGTCGCTTTTAGGGCCGAAGATCCTTACAGCGGCACCCGTTCGTCTCTCGTAGCCGTCGTAGTAGTGTGTAACAAGAATAACATTTTGACCTCCAAGGCGGTGCTGGTGAGATATTTCTTCTGTGCGTTGTTGAACAATAAAAGATAGTGCTCAATATACATGCCAATGACTGTTAAAGGGGAATGAGAAACAGGAGAATTTGGCTTTTAGTTAACGCGCACGCTGCGAATTTTTAATTGTTCAACACCGCACAGAAGACAAGAAAGGGTTGCTACGTAATACTCGCTTGGCGTAACCTCCTAGGTTTTAGAAAAGTTTAGCGAGCGTTGGGCAGCAGTGCAGTGAATACAGTTAACTAGTATATACCATGAACTCGAGGTGGTTAAAGGTGGGAAGTAGACACGAAGCGCAAGCCGTAAGAAAGTGTGCGTGTGCCTCCTCTCGGTCAGTCCTTGGAGTGTCCGCTGAATGGCGGTGCTTCTATATGAGGAATATATGATGAAAAGATGCGAGATGGTGGTACTTGGAGTGTTCAATAGGTGGACGAATGGACACACAGACAGATGCATGGACGGATGCACGGATGGCTGCACGGACGGATGGACGCATGGACGGACGCAGGAGCGGATGCATGGACAAAAGCAGGGACGGACGCACAGATCAACGTGCGGACGCACGAAGAGAAGTACGCACGGGTGGCCACACAGACGCACGCATGGATGAACGGAAGCAAGAACGGATGGACGGATGGATGCTTCGCCCCACTATCTATCATTCACTCCGTGGATATGCTGCCATTTTTTGAAGTTAGATTTGTGTGTTTTTTTCTGTAATGCTACAACAACAATCACTTTTTTCTGAATACTTCAAAGAGAGAATCAATCTCAAAGCATCGAGCATGTCATTTCCATACTCTGTCAATTCTGTGCCGTTTAGTAGGTTGGTACCCTTTCAGACGCGGGCAAAGCTTATGAAATCAATGATGTTGGCGTTACTTTTGATAGCACGTTGTATTGTGTTGTTTATTGTATTGTTTATTTTAATTATGAATTATATTATTATTATTATTATTATTATTATTATTATTATTATTATTATTATTATTATTATTATTATTATTATTATTATTATTATTATTATTATTATTATTATTATTATTATTATTATTATTATTATTATTATTATTATTAATATTATTATCATTATTATTATTATTTGCCAAATAGAAAGAAATCAAAAGGTGAAAATTATTATACTGCGGCTGCAAAACGACAAAACAACTTTCCGAAACATCCCAGACTTAATCGCCTGTTGGTTTCATTGTTTTGGTAAAACAATAGACGTACAAGGATGTACCCAAAGGTAACCAGACTTGGCTCAGCATTAGGCGGAGATAGTAAGGTAAAAACACAGTATACTATAGTGATGGGCGACTTTAATTCATAGGTAGGGAAGAAGCAGGCTGGAGACCAGGCAGTAGGAGATTATGGCATCGGCACTAGAAACGCCAGAGGAGAGCTACTAGTAGAATTCGCAGAACGCAATATTATGCGGATTTTGAATACCTTCTACCGAAAACGAGAAAACCGCAAGTGGACATGAAGGAGACCTAATGGCGAAAATAAGAACGAAATATACTATACAATGACTGCACACCCAGGAATCATGCAGGATGTGGAAGTGGTTGGCAAGGCACGATGCAGTGACCATAGAATGGTACGGTCTCGAATTCGCCTAGACTTGAAGAAGGAACGACAGAAACTGATACGCAAGAAGCCAATCAATGAGCTAGCACTGAGAGGGAAAGTACAAGAATTCAGAGTGTCGCTGCAGAACAGGTACTCGGCTCTTAGTGAGGAAACCAACCTTAGCGTAGATACAATGAATGATAATCTAACGAGTATCATTACGGAGTGTGCAGTGGAAGTTGGAGGCAGGGTAGTTAGACAGGACACTGGCAAGCTTTCCCAGGAAGCGAAGAACCTAATTAAGAAGCGTCAAAGCATGAAAGTGTCAAGTACAACAGACAAAATAGAACTGGCAGAGCTTTTAAAGTTGATTAATAGGCGTAAAGTATGCGATGTAACAAGGTATAACATGGAGAGAATTGAACACGCTCTGAAAAACGGAGGAAGCGTCAAAGAAGTGAAGAGGAAACTTGGGATAGGCAAAAGTCGGATGTATGCACTAAGGGACAAAGAAGGCAAAATAACTACCAATATGGATAGGATAGTTAAAATAGCGGAGGAGTTTTACAGAGATCTGTACAGTAGCCGAGACAACCACGACCTTAATACTAAAGAACTAGCAATAACCCAGATGACACCCCACCAGTAATGATAGAAGAAGTCAGAAAAGCTTTGGAGAGCATGCAAAAAGGCAAAGCTGCTGGTGAGGATCAGGTAACATCAGATCTGCTGAAAGATGGAGGACAGATTGTGTTAGAAAAACTAGCCACCCTGTTTACGAAGTGTCTCCTGACGGGAAGGGCACCAGAGTCTTGGAAGAACGCTAACATCATCTTAATACATAAGAAAGGAGATGACAAAGACTTGAAGAATTACAGGCCGATCAGCTTGCTCTCTGTAGTATATAAGCTATTTACAAAGGTAATTGCTAACAGAGTAAAAAAAAAACATTAGAATTCAATTAACCAAAGGAACAAGCAGGATTTCGAACAGGCTACTCAACAATTGACCACATTCATACTATCAATCAGATAATAGAGAAATGCTCAGAGTATAACCAACCACTATACATAGCCTTCATAGATTACGAGAAAGCGTTTGATTCAGTAGAAATATCAGCCGTCATGCAGACACTGCGGAATCAGGGCGTAGATGAAGTATATATAAACATTCTGGAAGAAATCTACAGGGGATCAACTGCTACTATAGTGCTTCATAGAGAAAGCAACAGAATACCAATCAAGAAGTGTGTAAGGCAGGGGGACACAATCTCCCCAATGCTATTTACCGCGTGCTTACAGGAAGTTTTCAGAAGCCTAGAATGGGAAAAGTTAGGGATAAGAGTTAATGGAGAATACCTTAGTAACCTGCGCTTCGCCGATGACATTGCATTGCTAAGTAACTCAGGGGACGAATTTCAACTCATGATTACGGAGTTAGACAAGAAGAGCAGAAAGGTTGGTCTTAAAATTAATCTGCAGAAAACGAAAGTAATGTACAACAACCTCGGAAAGGAGCAGAGCTTCGAGATAGGTAATAGTGCACTTGAAGTTGTAAAAGACTATGTCTACTTAGGGCAGGTAATAACCGCAGAGCCTAACCACGAGATTAAAGTAACTTGAAGAATAAGAATGGGGTGGAGTACATTCGGCAAGCACTCTCAAATTGTGACAGGTAGATTGCAGCTATCCCTCAAGAGGAAGGTATATAACAGCTGTATCTTGCCGGTACTTAGCTAAGGAGCAGAAACTTGGAGACTTACAAAGAGGGTCCAGCTTAAACTGAGGACGACGCAGCGAGCAATGGAAAGAAAAATGGTAAGTGTAACCTTAAGAGACAAGAAGAGAGCAGAGTGGATTATGGGGCAAACGGGTGTTAAGGATATCATAGTTGAAATAAAGAAGAGGAAATGGACATGGGCCGGGCATGTAGCGCGTAGACAGGATAACCGCTGGTCATTAAGGGTAACTAACTGGATTCCCAGAGAAGGGAAGCGGGTTAGGGGGAGACAGAAGGTTAGGTGGGCCGACGAGATTAAGAAGTTTGCGGGTATAAATTGGCAGCAGCAAGCACAGGACCGGGTTAACTGGCGGAACATGGGAGAGGCCTTTGTCCTGCAGTGGACGTAGTCAGGCTGATAATGATGATGATGACCCGGTAGTAGGGGATCCTCGCCCTAAACGAGCATCGAGTCATACCTTTCGAGAACATCGCACCTGGTGGATATGCACAAGAAGCTTTTTTATGGGTGCAGTGCTATTTTTTGTTTTGTTCTCGTGAAATAACTTTTTTCACGCTCTTGGTGTTTTTTGTCAAGGTCGTTCTAAAAGAACAATTTCCGGATGTAAAATGGTGCTTCGGGATGGCAATATTACCATTATGACTGGTCATGATCTTACAGTGAAAGTCCGGGTCACTTCACAGCTGTTTTTCTAAAGCACAGCCTATTTTCACTCGACCATCTCCCTACTCGTTTGTCAATATTCCGGGCAGAAATTTCTCCGCAACCTTCCTGCTGCTCCAAATCTTCCATCAAAATCTACAGAACGGAGCTCCATAATATACCAGATAACTTTTCCAACGCTTCATTGGTCGGTCATCGGTCTCCATGCAGAAGTGTGCTTTTTTTATTTTATTTTTCGTTTGTTAATTTGGTGGGCATCCACAACGAGCTTTGTCATAAATCGCGTCTCTCTCCATTTATCATTTCTTGAGCAGATGAAATCCCTCAAGCGCTAAAGATTCTTCCATCACACCATGATACTGCAGTAGTTGGTGAGTAATTTTGCCGGAGAAAGAAACGAAATTTCACGCTTACTCACTATTTTCTTCAATTGACCATCACGAAAAAAACTTACTGAGGGCATGAAATTGATTTAAAGAAAAACTTTTATCGTACCCAAAGAAAACCTTCTTAGGAGAATAATCTAACGAATGAAATTTGCTCAAAAGGAGTAGGCGATGCTCTCTTTGCATGCTACGCTCGCTCTGCCCAGTGCCGTGCTATTCCGGCTACTTTTGGGTACTCCGTCGTACGCGAAGTCCTTCTGAAAGTTTAATGTAAAACCTATTCACATAATGTGTCAAGATTAATAATCATATTTTTGCATACCACGACCTTGTATACCTAAATACTTGCGTTTATGCGGGAAGAAAGTTGGAAAATATACAAGCTACTGTTTTATCTACCCCTTGTTGTTCCTTTGCTGGCACGCTAAAATCAAGGGCTACGTCAATGAGCAAGACAGGAGGCCTTTTAGGGCGTGGCTTTGTAACAAGCGAACGGTGACCGCATTGTTCCGTCGTAAAAATAAGATGGTGCTTACTTCCTTGCTCAATGGGCGCCCTGATAGTGCCTCCGTTCAGCACGGCTCCATTCACGTCTGACCACTTCTTGGGAGTAGAGACGCTCTTGTCGATGTAGTACGTGAAGTACGCATCCGTCAGCAGGTTGCCCTGGTTGCACTCGCGCAAGCGGCAGATGTTATCGTTCTGCTCCAACAGCACCTTCGTGTAACCTATGACCTCAGCAATCGATTTGTTGACCAAGGGCTCGTACTCAAGTGTGATATTCAGAACCTCTTCATCTGAAAAGAGTTGAGAGACCAAGTTATCAAACACGTACTAGATTCTCTCCCGTTGAAACAGAAACAACAATTTCCAGTGCAATGATCTACTAAAGGCAGTAAGCACACAAACAAGCAAAATAAGAATAACTGGGAAGTGCTAGAAAGACAAACTAGGAAACATTAATGGTATAGGAGGACAAGGCCGCACACGCATGCCAACCTTTCGGAGTGTGTTTTCTTTCAAGAGTTTTCGGAAGAATCATAATAATTTAATTCGTAATTCACTTTTTAGAAGCAAAAAATGTGTTATAAACTCGGGGATTGCAATGTCATTTAAAATTAGTGCTTGACGCATGCATGTAGGTATTTTAAGCATTTCAAACATTGTGGTAAAAGTTTGATGCTTACAAAACTCGGTTATATCAACAATAGCGATATATGCATGCACTGGGGCATTTCATTTTAACTCATAATTTTTTTCTTCGTGGTATGTATATTCATTCGTGTACGATTCCTTAACGTATGCAAGTACCTAAATCTTTCATTATTCATTAGGTAACAACTTTCTGGCTACATGCGTATGGTCTATAAATACTATGAGCCGATGTTCCAAAGGCATATCTTTCTTTCGGTTGTCCGATTCAAAATTTTGGAGCTTGCCAATCGTATGGTAAACATCCAATACCTTCTTCGACGGATCCATTTATGAGAATGGGGTTTCCAGTCCAGTTCGTAACATTTCCATTTGCGTCGAACGTTACTTGGAGAAATCCTAGATACTTTCCAAACCAATAGTCTTGGACGACGAGAGCTTGACCATTGCCGCTAGTTTTATTTACTACTGTTGGATAGTCACCTTCAATCTTCTCTCCCCCAGGTGGGTCTTCCCCTAGAATGCATAAATATTGAGGGTTTTTTTTTTTACTTGTGGATACCGGTCAACAACTATAAAAGCAAAAGTAATATAATAATAATAATAATAATAATAATAATAATAATAATAATAATAATAATAATAATAATAATAATAATAATAATAATAATAATAATAATTATTTTATTGATATTTTTTTATTATTGAGAGGCAGGTGCATTGAAAGGTCATCCACTGCTATTTGATAATCATGCATGAATTTTAGATCTTAAAGCGAAGCGACGACGATTGTTCGAATGAGCAGGCAATCTAGTAAAGGGTGCAGTGTTTTGTTTGTCTAAAAGGAGCACTTTATGGGATGTGCTAAACGAAACTCGTATACTGCCTACGCGCGGCTTTGAAGTAGGTGTACCGGGAAAACAACGTCTGTGTAGACTGAAGAAGTATGGATATGAAAAGTTTACATATGTAAAAGGATGAGGCAGGGACGCCCCTTGTATCTTTAAACATGAATCGGCAATATGATACTTACCATGATACAAAAATGTATTCGTGTGTCCTCCGACGACTATGTCCACTTCATCCACCTTTGCCGCTATTTCCATTTCACGGGGATAGCCAATGTGAGTTATAGCAATTATAACTTTTACGCCGTGATTGGTAAGGTTTTTGGCTTCTTCCCGGATACTGTCTAGATCATTGCGGAATGTGACGTTACCTGAAACGTAAAGTGCTTGTTTTTGCTGTAAAAATAATAGATTTCATGTATTGGGTTGCTGCCCAACCCGCCTATGCAGTTGCATTCAGCATTTTGACGTTCACTGCTACTCGTCTGAGATTAAAATGGATGGTTGTCGCCTTGGCATGGAGACGTAGCGTGGTAGATGTGATCTACAGAGAAGTTGTGAGGTTGTTTGCACATGTTCTTGCCGAACGCCCTTCATCGAGGTCGAATAAAGAGAAAGTTTCCTCATATTTTACTGTCACTGTTTGGGGCACAGCCATAAACGTATTCTAGAAGTGTTCAGCGTCACTCATGAATTATGAAAGATTCAGTGCATACCAACAGTAAGATTTAGTTGGTGCAGTACAATTTCTCTACAAGTTGATTGCGTCTATGCGAAACATGACAATGCTCACAATTTTTTCAAGCTCGAACAGCATACTGATACTATGGGTAAGCAATTAATCTGCGCAAAAAAGTTATAAAATCCAAATATAGCTCGTTTAACGTCACGCTAACAAATTCATTAGAAATCAGCGTTCAATAACGTATTCCCCATAGGTGTCACACCAGTTGAGTATTAGTAAAGCTTTTTTATGCCATAACAAGGATGATAGATAGATAGATAGATAGATAGATAGATAGATAGATAGATAGATAGATAGATAGATAGATAGATAGATAGATAGATAGATAGATAGATAGATAGATAGATAGATAGATAGATAGATAGATAGATAGATAGATAGATAGATAGATAGATAGATAGATAGATAGATAGATAGATAGATAGATAGATAGATAGATAGATAGATAGATAGATAGATAGATAGATAGATAGATAGATAGATAGATAGATAGATAGATAGATAGATGGATGGATGGATGGATGGATGGATGGATGGATGGATGGATGGATGGATGGATGGATGGATGGATGGATGGATGGATGGGTATGTGGGTGGATGGATGGATGGATGGATGGATGGATGGATGGATGGATGGATGGATGGATGGATGGATGGATGGATGGATGGATGGATGGGTGGGTGGGTGGGTGAATGGGTGGGTGGGTGGGTGGGTGGATGGATGGATGGGTGGGTGGGTGGGTGAATGGGTGGGTGGGTGGGTGGGTGGATGGATGGATGGATTTTTCGACGCTTGGTGTTACATGTAATCATTTTTGGGCTCTATGTATGAAAAAATATATGAATATGAGGCATTCTGACCACATGGGACTCTTTAACGTGCGCCAAATGTGAGTGCATGGCTGTTTCTACAATGCACCCCCTCCCACCTCTAAATTAGGCAACCAGCGCCGGGGACCACACCCGCGCCCACGCCCACACATAAGCAACCATTGCAGCGAGTCAGTGCGTGAGTTTTTGACGTGGTGCCAAGCCCTCTCTTTATAAAGAGAGAGGGCGCATGGTTACGTGAAACTGTGCGACGCGGGCTGCGTCAAAAAGCCACACAGCAACGCGCTGCAACAGATGCGTGTGGCCGTGCCTTTACGTCCTAATCACTGTGGTTCCAAGCTACCACGGTGGGTTGCTCTTATATTTCACCGCTTTCATTAGGGACAAAGCTCCTTATGGTAGAGACTAGGCGTTATGCGCCATAGCCACCGGTGACGACGACGATGAGGATGACGATCACGCTGGTGACTATGAAGAACAAGCACGTTCCACACCACGCATACTCTCTCAGCCATCACGGCACAGCATATGCAAGGTACCCATCATACGCCATGATGCTGATTATGAAGATGATGATGATCACGGACAATGATGGTGCAGTAGATGACGTCTCGATATCCTCTATGATGCATTTCTTACGACTGGAAACAGTCAACAACTACCAAGAAAACGTGCACATACCTCATCTTTGCCAACTTCAGGCTAGATTCTTTACCAAAAAAAGAAACAGTAATGAATACAGAACAAAATTCAGAACTCAACACAACATACCATTCATGACTAATAAACATCATATAACTGTACACCGCTTTGTCGCTCATTTACATACGTGAGTGCTTAATGTCACGGGTGATTTACAGTAACGTCGAACTATGTGCTTCGCCTACTCATCATTTGTTTCGGGGATATGCCATGATTTTTCTTATATACATTTAAACACTATGTATGTTACCAAATAGTGATCTGTGTGTGTTTTTTACAGCTTTCTCTTCTCGAAGAGAGGTGGCATCACGCCCCACAGACACGTTTTATTACTCGAGGGAATTTGTGTTGAATCAGTCAGCGTATATTTTCTATATTAGTCATATAGCTAGAGTAGGAGAACACCCACAGACACGCAGACAAGACAGACTAACATACGGACAGACAGATTATCCAGGGCAGTTATCTTATATTGCTTGAAAATCGAAATAATAAAGATTGAGTAATATAAGGGTAAACATATATATTCGTGTTTGATTACTCCCTATAAACGACTCCAGAAAATTGTACTTCTTAGTAGTACGCCATGGCTAAGGCCACTTTTTGATGACACACCACCTTTGAAACAAATCGAATGCGCAATCAGGGCTGATGTAACGTCATCATTACTTTGGCCAAATTCTCTTGCTTTCTTTTTAGTGGTATATCAGCAGAATTCGGATCAGTAAAGGAGCCAAAAAAGAAATATCATTTAAATAGAATCGTTGCACTGTCTATACCTCTATTTCTTACGCGTAGTTCTGTGTTTTTATAGTTCTAAATGCATGTACTTGATGGCTGCATTCTCCAATGAAGCAGTAAACTAAGAGACAAGTTTGCGGCCTCTTATATTTCGGGTATCAGTTCACTCACCTGGATTTGAAAGTTCTCGAGTTTCATGAAGCACTGCCCCAAGAATGCCAATTTTCGTATTGTTAATAGTTACTGTGACAGATTTTGGAAGTGTAATATTCTTTAGTGCATTTTCGTTTGAAAAATCTGCATTTGTGTTGATGACGGATACGTTCGCCGCTTTCATGCGGAGTAAAAATGGGGCAAGGCCTTTGGGTCCATCGTCAAATTCATGATTTCCTAAACACTGCAATTTCGAAAAAAAAGAGTAATACTTAATTGAATATCATAATACGCACGAAAAAAATACGACCCAAGCAACATATATTGAGTGAAGCCTACAAAGTCAACGTCCTCAATTCCCAAGGCTGCTCGATTATAAACGTTTTCAATTTTACAATGAAAAATACAGGGCGAAAGATGAAGAAGCATGTACACATTGACAGCGCTTTACTGTTAACTCAATAATTATTGCAAATGATACAGGCGTGAACGTGTGCCCGCATTCAAAAGAGAAATATTATTGTGCTAAATAAAAAAACACACGGGAACTACCATAATCTGTTTACCGACTGCGCATGATTTTCAGGAATATATTTATCACTTAATTCACGTCACCCCATCTTTCTTCATATTGTGTCCTTGTCTCTAGGATTAGTTTTTGTTAATGCTACTGTACTACTTAGCACTTCCGCACTACTTAGCACTTCCATACTTAGCACTTCCGCCTGGTTAAAATGGTGGCTTGCATTGATGTGTGCAATGAGCAACCGAGTTTGGTAAGCAGTCATTCTCTTCGCACTTCCTCTGGTGCTCTCGTAGTCTAACATTTGCGCATCTTCCTGACTTCCCAATGTAACTATTGCCCCATGACATAAGAATCCTGTACACTACTTCTGTATCACAAGGAATGAAGGTGCTTCTGGTTCACACCTCATTTTCCTCTGTTTTGCCACCTGCACTGGGCTTAAGACGCGCGCAAATGCTGCCTAGCTTCTCAGGGTGCTTCTTCGTTTTTTTGTCCGCTATTCTGTGCAATACAGCTCAATACGTTATGATTCAAGACCAACTCAGATGTCGAAGGTGTGCTTGTTCTAAGCTTCGGCCCAACCAGACCAAGTGTGTAACATCCACTGCAGTCATACAAGAGTCATAAAAAGGGGGTCTGTGGTTTCATACGCTGCACGGGAGTGTTGCGGCGCCAGTGGGTGTTGACTGCCTTTAAGTCATTTCAGATTAGCCTGTCACCGTAACGGTCACCATCCGGACTTACAAGGGTTGATGCAAGGATTATGCCATGCACCAATCCTTGTTAAACTTCATGCGCAAGTTAAACTTGTTTGTTTATGTGTGCGTGTCCCTCGTGTTATGCACTTTTGTTATTCCGAAATGCAGTCCTTCCAATAATAAAAAAAACTGTAGCCCATTTTTATGTTGAGTGCGCTTTAGTTAGAATACGTCAGTCATATATTTTAATAAAATGGAAAGTATGATGGGAACTTGACGAAAAAAAAGCGCAAAATTTACCCTCGTTTGAATGAAAAACCTTTCGAAAAATAATACACTTACTACGTAATTGTATCCCATTTTCTCCATAACTGCAGAAACTATGTTGTATTTAAGTATGCTGTACCAAGCAGTTCCTTGATAGAAATCACCAGCATTCATAAACATCGTGTTTGTATGGTTCTTCTTCAACTCTTTTACCTGAAGAAGAAAAATCAAAACATTATTTCAATTCAGCGTGACATGCAACGACTCAACACGTACGTCAAACAGATGTAAAGGCGCCGTTACAACTTGTTTTTTCGACCATTACTCAGTCCCCCAAAGACAATTATGATGGAAGTGAGACATGTCCTTATTAAAGAAAGATACCATCGCTTTCATTAAGCCGTCCAAAGCTGAATCACAGCAAAGATGGCAGGCAGTTAGCTCATTCGGACTTAGCTAAATTTACCCTCTGACCGGTCTATTTCCCACCCCTTGTTATACTATACTATACTATACTATACTATACTATACTATACTATACTATACTATACTATACATAATTTGGTCTATCTCATTCTGTCTATAGCTGTAAACAAGTCTCGACCATAACAGTTCTGCTTTAAAACCCCTGTAGAGCGTTCAGGTATGTGTCCCAGAAATTGGGTGAATCCCACTTCTCACCACACGAGTCCACTGAAGATTAACAAGGGAACACACATGCGCGACCATCGGCAAGGGGCCGCACGTTGCAGTTTATTTTGTTCACCACGTGCACCGAATGCTTGCGCAATGGCTCAGCGCGTGCCGGTTTACGGTGGTGATCACTGTCCATCTACGTCACGCGGAAGACCACGACCTCCACAGCTGTGCGGTAAAAGTAGTTGCACCACAAGCAAAAGGGAATATCCGTAAAAAAAGTTATGATCTGTGTGTGAGCGGTAAGTACAATTTCGCACGCTTACTGACAGAAATATAGTGCCTATACATTTCTTCTTTAACCCAGGTGGTAATAACTGAGTTTGCCATAAGTACACAGTCGAGTGAAGCTTTTTATTGGAAAGAGAGTTACAACAGGTTTACTGTCAATGGACTTAAAAGAAACATTCTTGAACAAAACTCATATGTCTCGTTTATAGTTAGGCAGTTATGCACTTAAGCATTAGGCGCTGGTTTCATGGCTAATGCCGTCTGGTGGGTGGGAGCCATATATGAAGGAACAGGCAAGTGAGCAAGTTTCTCCCACCATACAGCTGCTTCCGGCTTTGACGTCCACACTGCGATGTCTGGGACAGTCTGAGGCGACGTTTTGGTGAAGTGCATATGAACTGTACTTTCCGCTATACTGTCACTGGTATCGTCGACTTCGACTGACGCCGAGGAAGGAAACGCTGGACAAACGTCAGCGAAAACGCTGTATGTAGTTCGGCCTTTGTGATGCCACCGCGTGTCGTACGAACATCTGCGGAACAGCTCCGACGGAATGCTAGTGGCGCTGAAGCAAGGTGGGCTCGCATACGTACCCAGACACCGAGATAACGTGCTGCTGCGCGTACAAGAAACCCTGCAGCTCAATGAACATTCAGTAATTTTCACTACATTTCGTATGGTTTCTAAATTTCCAAGCCTTACTTCGTATAACAGGCTGATGTGTTGCTATCACATTCATTGCTGTGACTTTTAGGGGCGAAGCTCCTTAAGCGATGGGTCGTGCGTCCACGATGTATGTAGTAGTAATAGTTGTAGGTAGCCACGCCTTGTTTAGTCCTTAGAATGTTCGCTGGATGGCGTTACTTCTATATGATGAATATAAATGATGAAAAAATGCGAGATGGCGGTACTTCTGGCGGTATCTAGTGTTCACTAGATAGATGAACAAAAAGATGCATGAACTGACAGAGAGATAAGCAGACGGACGGATGTATGGACGCGCTGACGGACCGACAGACAGACAGACAGATGCATGGACGGACGGACAGATGGACAGACGGATGGACGCATGGACGGACGGAAGCAAGAACGAACGGACGCACTGAAGGACGCTTCGCCCCACTCATCATCATTAACTCCGTAGATATGCGCTGATTTTTTTGCGTCGATATGATGACATTGCCTTGATGAGTAGCTCATAGACGAATAACAGCTCATGAGTACTGAACTGGACCCGGAAAGCAGAAGAGTAAGTCTGAAAATTAATATGCATAACACTGGAGGAAGATGCATCAGGCTCGGCCAAAAACAGGGCTTTGCGGTAGGTGGAAAGACGCTGAAAGAATTATGTCTGCTTAGTGCAGGTAGTGAATGCGGAGCCGCCCCATGAGAGTGAAATAACTAGAAGAACTGCAATATTCGGTGCAGCGCCGCGTACGAAATTGCAAGAAGATGCAGTTGACAGGAAAGAGGCGCTCCTGTGAACTACTTCATACAATTTTGTATGTGGTGCTACACCCAATATTGCAACTAAATACCAACTAGCCTGCATAGACAACCTTGTTTAATAACTAAAAGAATAATGATGGGGTGGATGACACTCGGCAAGCATTCCCAAATCATCAATGGTAGTCTACCATGAACCTCAAGAGGAAGGCACATAACTGCTGCATCTTGCCAGTATTTACCTACGGAGCAGAAACCTGAAGATTTACAAGGAGGGTTCAGCTTAAATTGAGGGTTATGCATTGAGTTATGGAGAGTAAAATTATAGGTGTAACCTTAAGAGACAAGAAAAGAGCAGAGCGGGTCAGGGAACAAACTGTGGTGAAGGATATCATAGTTGAAATCTAGAAGAAAAAACGGACATGGGGCGAGCACGCAGCGCGTAGGCAAGATAACCGATGGCCATTAAGGGTAACTGAATGGATTCCCAGAGAAGGCAAATGCTCGAGGGCGAGGCAAGAAGTTAGGTGGGCCGAGGGAAATGCACGTGCGGGTGAGGGGATAAAAATTGGCCCCGTATCTCCATGTCATCTGGAAATGTCGTCGAAAGACAATTGTCTTGCGTGTGCAGAGAGCGAACAATTTATTTAATGTTCTGCGTCAGAAAATCGGAGAACGGTAATTTAAAGGCGCTGCGTTAGAGTGCCTCGAGCGTGCAGCGGAGGCGAACGAGCACACCAAGCACGTCACACATGAGACATGAGCGCCACCTGGTAGTGTTCTTAGAAAACGAAGCACGTGGCTCTGAGACGAGTGAGCGCACCCGTTTCAGAGGTGATAAGGTGTAGAACGCAAGGCGGCGGGTAGGTGCCACTACCATCGCGTCTTGATAGAGCGTAGGAAACACCTTTTCGTGCAAGCGTCGCATGGCCAGCGCAGCGTGATAAGCGCTATGGTCCTTAAAATTACTTATGCATGCCTTTTCTAGTAAAATATGCACATGCAGACTACATACTTGTTGTTATGGCGCCCCAGAATTGTGCAATAATTGCTTATTAACTGACAATTGCACGAGTATGAACGCTATACCTTGAGCAACATTGGTGGGCGCTGCGGATTGGGTCGGCCGTTTCAAATGTCCGGTGCCGCTAAGAGTGGACAAACAGACAAATGTATAGACAGACAGACAGACCAACATTTTTGCGTCGAAGGTCCCCAAGAAAGACTATCGTCTTTAAAATAGCAGGTTTGTTGCTTAGAGCTGGCTTACTCAGTGGCGTGACGTATACCGTGGTACCACGAGACATGCTCGGTGTATTACAAGCGCACGTGTATTTGGAGCTCCCACATACATGCAGATAATAATTAAAACCTTTTTTTTTTATCCTGACACTTTCTAATTGCGTGAATATTGATACAAAAAGAGGTATCTCATATTGTCCCATTTTATTGACCTCATGGACCGTCAACTGCTAAGAGGCTCTCCTTAAGCCAACGGTGATGTCATAAAGAGAACTCACCTTTGACGTTTTTTGCACGCCTACTGTAACCAAACAGCTGAAGCGTTGGTTATTATGAATGTCATTATTACGAGGCAAACAAACGTTTGTTTTTCATATGTCCTCTACGCAAACACAGTCACTGCCAGAGTAGCCATCCAAATCTCGTCCGTGTTGCTTCATGCGACTGGACGGTCTCCGCGGTTGTGGTACTGAAGTAAGATGTTTCTTTAATTTTCACTGAACGATTACCCCACATTGCCCGAAAGTGTTATAGCAGGGAGTTACTGGAGGAAATAAACAAATTTTCAGTCAGACACCACATTCGCTCAACACACAACCGGTTCCCCTACACAGTAGTTTTTATCACAAAAAAAGAAAAAGAAAGAAAAAGTTTGCAGACATATTTGTTCTGGATAGCATTCACGTATTGTAAGTCAGTGCTAACTACGTTTAAAAATGTAAAGCGGTTGATTAAGATAGTTTTCACTTCTAAGTCCAGTTTTGTTATTGTGAATGAAAAAAAACTTCACCCTCAATTTTACCCATCAGTATGAAAGCACTTCCCCATTCAATCCTCGTTTTACTTCGTTACAGCTTTAATTCCAGCCATATTGTCCTGGGATGAACCTAGCAGCTCGGTTTTGTATTTTTCACTGTTTATCGAAGAGTTCTGAGAGTGTGTTAAACAAATCATGCGCATGGTAACCAGAGTGATGCGTCATCACAAAGGCTTTGGAGAGGCGGGAATGCTCCTTATAATCTGTGACTTTGTAAATAAAGGATTAACATGTAACATCTCGTACCAAGAATACAGTAAGACTGAGATTTAACAAGCCAATACC
Organism: Rhipicephalus microplus; assembly: GCF_043290135.1. NCBI lineage: Eukaryota > Metazoa > Arthropoda > Arachnida > Ixodida > Ixodidae > Rhipicephalus > Rhipicephalus microplus. The sequence goes on from NC_134700.1 coordinate 228,209,781, forward strand.
CTAATTCAATTGATTTTGATAGATTGATATGTGGGGTTTAACGTCCCAAAACCACCATATGATTATGAGAGACGCCGTAGTGGAGGACTCCGGAAATTTCGACCACCTGGGGTTCTTTAACGGGCAACCAAATCTGAGCGCACGGGCCTACAACATTGCCGCCTCCATCGGAAATGCAGCCGCCACATCTATTAATGGTATCGTGGGACGTAAAATGATCAAAGTATCTTTTGAAACAATGAGCAGCAAGGTATGGCGCCTTGATTATGTCAGACTTGCACGCGTAAATGTTCACCGGCTGTGTTATGTATGTTGCGTGTAGAGAATTTCGGATTTATTGAAACGCAGTGTTCCAGTTCTGAGTGAACGAGATCTCACGTTAGGAAGATGGAAAGGCGTAAAAAAGCCAGAAAACTTCGAGTACATTTCATTTTCAATGTAAGAAACGGTTTACTATCGTCCTTCATTCTATCGAACCCGGAATCGTGTCTTTGTAACAGAAAAGCACATAAATACATATTTACGGGTAAGCAAGGAGAAAGCAAATTGACTAATAATTATTGATACTATGATGTCTAGAAAAATAATTGTATGTGACAAAAGATGCGTGTAACACTTTTTGAAACAAAACAAAACCAGCATGTCTTCAGAGGTGGATGCCGCTTGAATAAAAAAAAAGACCACTCGCACGATTAGAATTATCGCACAGTGACTGCATTTGTTAATTTAACTGAAATGCATAGCTCTCAAAAGTATTATGAAATAATTTGTGAGACAATGGCAGTTCTATAGTGATGGGTGGAACACGCAGAAAGCAGCGAAACTGGCAAGAATGGCCATGTGGTGGTCATGAAATCTCGAACCGAAAGTCGATGCAGACGGGCGCCGTAACCCACAATTCTTTGCGTGAGCCATGATATCGCTATTCACCTATTGAACTGCACAGTTGTCTTGATTACATTCGAAACTCCAGTGCTGGGGTCATTATTCAATATTGCCGCAGTTTCATCTCAAAGGCGAATCAATAAACGCAATAGCAACAAAATGGAATGCTATACCAAGTTAGACTAGCAGCTAACTACTTTACACAAGGTTCGATGTGGCGTAACCTTTCAGAACGCTGACATAAAATAACACGGCCACTGCCATGAGCGAAGCTACCTTTGTGCCGTGTATATAGTTAACGTAAAGTGATCGGTCCGAGCACATCACGTACAAATGTATGAGCTGTCTGCTGGTCTCTGTTAAGCTAGCGTTTGCGCCAGCGTGCGCGACCGGGCCCGTTTGGTCAAAGGTCGCATACTCTGCCCAAGCGACTACCGGCAGCCATCGCACACTTTCACACACACACACACACACACACACACACACACACACACACACACACACACACACATATATATATATATATATATATATATATATATATATATATATATATATATATATATATATATATATATATATATATATATATATATATATATATATATATATATATATATATATATATATATATATATATATATATATGACCGATGGTCCCTCGTATACAACCTAACGACATGAATAAGGGAAAGAAGTGTATACCAAAGGGCTCGTTTTCCCCTGTTTTGACACAATATATTGAGATATAACAGACAATAATGCCAAGGAACGTATAGGGGAAGTTATTAGAACCAATGTAAGGTAAGCTGATCGGCCTGTAATTCTTCAAGCCCTTCAAGCCCTTCAATTCTTCAACTCCTTGTCATCTCCTTTCTTATGTATTAAGATGATGTTAGTGTTCTTCCAAGCCTCTGGTACTCTTCCCGTCAGGAGACTCCTCGTAAACAGGGTGGCTAGTTTTTTCTAACACAATCTGTCCTCCATCTTTCAGCAGATCTGATGTTACCTGATCCTCACCAGCAGCTTTGCCTCTTTGCATGCTCTCCAAAGGTTTTCTGACTTCTTCTATCATTACTGGTGGGGTGTCATCTGGGTTACTGCTAGTTATTATAGTATTGAAGTCGTGGTTGTCCCGGCTACTGTACGGATCTCTGTAAAACTCCTCCACTATTTTAACTATCCTATTCATATTTACTTTACATTGGTTCTAATAACTTCCTCTATAAATTCCTTGGCATTATTGTCTCTTAGATCACATTATATTGTGTGAAAACACAGGAAAACGAGCCCTTTGGGTATACACTTCTTTCCCTTATTCATTAACGAGGGTCTCGTACTGGCAGACTTGGAGCCGTTAGGTTGTATACAAGGGACCATTGGTCAGCTGCCAACTCGTAATAAGTTCACGGGCTACGTGACGCCATACAGACACACAGAAAGAGTGTACCACACTCGCCTCCATGGCTACAGGTGGCGCTGACTGACATTCCCACGTTTAAATTCACATAAACCCAATGAAGTGGCAGGGGGAATGGCCACCGTGCTAGCTCAACGCTAGAGCATTGAATGCGTTATTCGGAGGTCATAGGCTATATTCCTGCTCACGGCAAGGTATTTTTTCACCCACTTTTCTTTCTTCTTATTTACTTTACATTGGTTCTAATAACTTCCCCTATACATTCCTTGGCATTATTGTCTGTTAGATCTCATTAATAGGGTGATTCCACGAGAGATCGTCACGGGTCCAAAAGTTTATATTTTAGATTTCATTGAGTATTTTATATTTCGTGGACCTCTCACCAGGTAACCCGAAAATCAACTTCGTTTTATGATTAACGGCATAACTTACGAGAAAAAAAATCAAACTTCACCAACACAGAAGCACCGATTTTGTCACCTGTCATTTTCGAAAATTGCAGATGCTATAAAAAGACAAATATTTTTGTTTCAAGGAAGATATTTTTTACCTGAAATGCATGTCTAATGAAGAATGAATTCATACAGTTTCAAGTTTGTAGACCTTAAGAAAATAGCTTTTAAAAATGTCTAATTTTACGACAGTTTAAAATAGGTTACGTATTCCCCCTTTTTTTTCTCTCCGAAAGTAATGCAACTCGCGTTTGAAACTCATTGCCGTTTTTCCGTTTCGATTTCTAGATTTCTCAACTTATCAGCGCATTCTCGAAAAGCTCTGATTTGTACCACGAATATTGTGTTAAAAACAAAATATTGCAACATGTTTTTCTATATTACTGTATGATGGTTTTCGGTTGTCTATTTACGAGATTTTAAGAAAAATCGAAGATGGGGTTTTTTTATTCAAATTTCAGTGGAGTACACTTTTGCCATTATGAGAACTTCGAGGCAATATATAAAAATTTACATTGTCCCTACGGAAGCAATAATTTATGTACCTAACGAACACACTATATCCTTAAAACGTGTCAAGTTTTAAAACGCTGCTTGCATTAGTTTTGGAGAAAAAAATGGGGAATACGTAACTTATTTTAAACTGTCGCAAAATTAGACATTTTTAAAAGCTATTTTCTTAAGGTCTACAAACCTGAAACCGTATGAATTCATTCTTCATTAGACATGCATTTCAGGTAAAAAATCTCTTCCTTGAAACAAAAATATTTGTCTTTTTATAGCATCTGCAATTTTCAAAAATGACAGGTGACGAAATTGGTGCCTCCGTGTTGGTGAAGTTTGATATTTTTTTCTCGTAAGTTATGCCGTTAATCATAAAACGAAGTGTCTCTTCATAGAACGCTTCTGCTTTCGGCTCCGAGCATTGTTATCAAGTTTTTCGCTTTTTACGGGAGACGCTGCTCCCTGCCCCAAGGCGACGGACGCGGAGTCGTCCACTGGTCCGCCCAGCCAGAGGTCTGCTATGGCGAGCTCCTCGGTAAATCAGCGCGCCTGGACCAGAACCAGTGAGGCCAACGGTGATAGTCACTGCATCATGGCTGTGGACGTGGAGCCTTCTGCGGCTCTGTCCGACCATAGACCACCTTTGGCAAGCTCGTCGCGGAAACGAAGCACCTGTTCGAGCACCAGCGAGGACACGGAACTGTACTCGGCCACTGGCGACGACTCGTCGGATGACGACTTCGAGACCGTGAGAAGCAGGAAGGCCAAAAGAAGAAGTATCAAGTCTTCACCAGCAGGGACATTAACGTCTCAGTCAAAAGGAGAATGCTGGCCGCACACCATCCTCTTCATGCCCGAGGACTCCACCATCAGCCTTCGAGCAGTAAACAGGCAAGCTCTCTCTATGTACTTTGAGGGGGTAGCACCAAACGACATTAAGGATATCCGGGTGAACACGCGGAAGAATATTCTAGCTGTGGACACAATGACTGCCAGCGCCATAGACAAGCTTCGCAGAGTATCAGATTTGGGAGGCATCAAAGTTCGACCGGTTATTCCAATGGACGGTGCCTGCACGGCGGGAGTAATCTACGACATTGATTTGGCCATAGCAAATTCGGACCTCCCAACTCTCATAAAACCAGCGAACGAAGGAGTTCTCATCGCGAATGTACTTCGCCTCGGAAACACCCGATGTGTAAAGATAATGTTCAAAGGAGATTCCATTCCGTCGCATGTCAAAGTGGGACACTTCCGACATCCTGTTGGACCATTTGTCCCTAAAACACTCCAGTGCCATAACTGCATGAAAATTGGTCACATCAAGAGTGTATGTACAAACACCACAGCATGCCCCCGATGCGCTGAGCCGCACACTGCAGACGCATGTCGGGCAACAAGTCTGAAGTGCAGAAACTGTGATGGTCCGCATGATGCTGCATCCAAGGAATGCCCTCGGATTAAGAAGGAAATCGCCATTATCAAACAAATGGTTAGGGACAATTCAACCCACAGAGAGGCTGCTGAAAGGGTACGGCGGCGACGTAGTCGCCGACGGAGGCGTGTAGGACAGAGTGTTGCGCATAACCCATTTCCTCCGAGCACGAGTGAAGTAGTAAGCACGAAGCGAAATGAAGTGGAGAAGCTCACAGCTGCGGATGAGTGGCCTACGCTTCCGCGTACGCAGCCGGCAAAGGAGCCTCCTGCGAGGCCTCGCCGCCCTACACCTTCCACCGAGTCTACTTCCGTTGAGGATGTGTCAAGGGTCGATCGACAGATCATCCCGATGTTACGATCCCTCGTCGCTGTCATGGCAGACATACTAAGAAGCCTGGGAACTCCAACCGCTCGAAGCGGGTTACAGGTGTTGGACGCGCTGAGCCCAGTCCTCGCCTCCCTCGCGTAGAGTCATGGCAGGAGATCAACAATCGTTCCGCAAAGACGTCAGAGAAGCATCAGTCATCCAGTGGAACGCAAGAGGACTTAGATCACGGATTTCCGATTTTCGTCAGTACGTGTTTTCTAACCGTTTCCCAATCATCGTAATATGCGAACCGAAATTATCAAACCCGATCAGGCTATCCGGCTACGAATCAATCCCGTCCAAAACCCGAAACGAAAGCAGCAAGGTCATTGTGTATATTCGCCGGGAGCTTACCTACATCATTCAACCTGTGTCGCCTCATGATGAGAACCAATATATTTGCCTGACTGTGAAGCAGAAAACCCTCACCTTCACTATAATAGGTGTCTACTTATCTCCCTCAGCCCGTTTTGATTGCCAAAGACTGGATGACATTCTTTCGAGCGTCCCGGATCCGTGGATAATTATAGGGGACTTCAACGCCCACCACCCAATCTGGGGAAGTTCAAAAGTCAATACCACGGGCCGGAGGCTGGCTTCATTTGTATCGACTCATGAACTGTCTCTACTTAATGATGGGAGCCCTACATTTCTGCGAGGATTAACGTACAGCAGCTGTTTGGACTTGACGTTCGTGTCACGTCGCTTCGCCACAAGCGTTAAGTGGTTTTTAGACATCGAGACACATGGTAGCGATCACATCCCCAGTTATCTCACCATCGAAGGCTTTGCTAGCAACCACCCGCCGAAAACCGTACGGAGGATCGATCTTTCAGCATTCACAACCAACATTGAACACGCTTGTGAAAAAGGCTTAACCTCTGGCATTGAGCAAGCGATCAAACAAGCAGCGCAGAGTGCGATGCGCACGCTGGCATATTCTTCAAGGCCCTCAGAAACGGACATGGAGTTAGAGCGACTCCGTGCGATTCGTCGGCGTGCGGAGCGTAGATATCGACGCACAAAATCCATTCAAGATCTACGGATGGCCAGGCGCATGCAAAAGAAGATTCAGCGTCGTATAGACAAACTGGAGTTTCAACGGTGGGCGAAATTTTGCGCGAGTCTAGACCCTCGCAAACCGCTTTCTCAAATATGGCGAACCGTGCGAGGCCTACGCATATTTCCCCAACAACGTTTTCCGTTTAAAGCCTTGGCCCTTTTCCAAAATAGAAGGGATATCGAGGTAGCGGAAGACTTTTGTAGGAAGATTGCGGGCCCGCCAAATTGCACAGAAGCCCTTACTGCTGATTACACGCCACATTCACTGGACCCGCACCTGGACCTGCCTTTTTCAATGGAAGAACTGAATGTGGCTCTTGCTTCATGCAATCGATCGTCATCGCCTGGGCCGGATGGCATATCATACCGCCTATTATGCAATCTCGGTGATCGAGCACGAAGTGCTTTGCTGGAAGTATTCAATGAGTCTTGGAGAGATGGAACGGTCCCCAGAGAGTGGAAAACAAGCCGGTTGGTTGCACTTCTCAAACCTGGAAAATCGCCTCTAGAGCTGACATCATACCGCCCAATAGCGCTGGCTAGTTGCGTAGGGAAGCTGATGGAGCGAATGATCCTTGCCAGACTCGAGTGGTTCCTAGAACGCCATAGAATATATCCAGACGCCATGGCCGGTTTTCGTCGTCTTCGGAGCTCCATTGACAATGTCATTGACCTGGTGACCTACGTACAACACCAGAAAATGAGCAGACGGTTATCTGTCGCACTATTTTTAGATGTCAAAGGAGCATATGACAATGTTTCTCACGAAGCCATACTTGACGCCCTCGAGTCAGTTGGTTTGGGTGGGCGAGTGTACCGCTGGATCCAATGCTACCTACATATGAGATCATTGTTTATGCAAACTGATGATGGGCCGACTTCTGAACATTATACACACCGTGGTGTTCCTCAAGGTGGTGTATTGAGCCCCACACTGTTCAACCTGGTTCTGATCGGTCTCGTTGAACGCATACCAGATTCCGTGCAGATATCTCTCTATGCAGATGATATTTGTGCCTGGACATCAGGTGTAACACGTCCTCAGGTACGTGCGAGACTCCAGAAAGCAGCGAATTCAATATCGGCGTACCTTAGAGAACAAGGCCTCGAGATTTCTCCTGAGAAATCGGCGCTGGTCGCGTTCACACGGAAGGCAATGACGTCATATCCCATCGCCATCGATGGACACAGTGTCTGCTACGCCAGGACCCACAGGTTTTTGGGGGTCACGATCGATCGAAATCTCTGCTGGAGTCCCCATGTGGCCACTCTAAAGAAGCGCCTAACGGCCATCGCACAACTTTTCAAGTTCCTCGGAGGCAAAACGTGGGGCACATCAGTGCACGCGATGTTGCATTTGTACAAAACGCTGTTTCTGGGGTACCTGCGGTATAGCTTGCCGGTTCTGACGAACGCTTGCAAAAGCAATATACGCACAATAGAAAACGCCCAGGGCCAGGCACTCAGAGTTTGTCTTGGATTACCACGCTGTACATCAACAGCGGAAACCATCGCAATCGCCAAAGATCATCCGGCCACAGTGCACATTACTTTGGAGGTGCTTAGAGCTCATATTAGACACCTGGCTCGCGCCCCTGCCCACCACCTAGCTTCGCTTCCAGAAGATCGACCGAGTGCCTCCTTCTGTAAGAGAGTATTGACTTTCCGTGAGTGCCTTCCAACAGTCTACACGCCTCCGGAACGGATACTAACACCTCCTTGGTGCTTGGACCGACCAAAACTGCGCTTGACAGTGCCGGGGATTCGCAAGAAGGCGGAGCTCTCGGCGCCAGCTTTAAAGCAGATGATTCTACTCATGCTACACGAAGAATACAAAGATCATGTCAAACTTTACACGGATGGCTCGACAACTGTTGGAGGATCTGCAGGAGCTGTGATCTTCCCAGCAAGAGCCGAAACCATCCAGTTCAGAACGTCACACAAGACGACATCGACAGCCGTGGAGCTCGCGGCACTCCGCAGCGCACTCCGCAGGATTGACCAAGAGACACCACAAAAATGGAGCATTTTTACTGATTCGAAACCAGCTCTCCAATGTCTACAAAATGCTCTACGTCGTGGACCTCAAGACCAATTGGCGCTCGAAATACGACAACTGTACCATCACCTAAAAGACGAAGGACATGACATATCTTTTCAGTGGTTACCAGGCCATTGCGGCATCATTGGTAACGAACATGCCGACAATGCAGCTAAGAATGCTCACGAAAATGGAGTGATGGAACCTATTCCACTATCAAGAAGCGACGCAGCAGCAAAGATTAATACGCTTGCGCAGGATGTCGCAAGGTCTATGCGGAATACGCCCGGTTTTCTCCACACCCGTCTTCACCGCCTGGACCCATACCTACGACTTACTATTCCATCTGGCCTACCCCGATCCGAGACGACCCTTCTCTGCCGTATGTGGCTTGGGGTGTCTTTCACGAACGCTTTTACCTGCCGCATCGGAATGAGAGACAGCGCTACATGCGACCATTGCGACAATGACGAAACAATTGAACATATTTTATGTCAGTGCCCCCAGTACAGCTCTCAGCGACAGTCCCTCTCAGCAGTGTTTGCTCGCCTCGACGACCAGCCATTTTCTGAACAGTCAATCTTGGAAGGTCGGAAAGATCGAGCTTCACGCCAGAAAGCAACGAAGGCGCTGATGAAGTTTCTGCGAGCGACCCGCCTCGTTGAACGATTGTGACACTACTGTGTGCGAGTGTGTGTGTGTGTGTTTGTGCTTCTCTTCCTCCCTTTCCCCTTTTTTTTTGTCTCCCCTTACCCCTTCCCCAGTGCAGGGTAGCAAACCGGATATGTTTTCTGGTTAACCTCCCTGCCTTTCCGCATTAAATTTTCTCTCTTCTTCTTCTCTTCTCATAAAACTAAGATGACTTTCGGGCTACCTGGTGAGAGGTGCACGAAATATAAAATACTCAATGAAATCTAAAATATCAACTTTTGGACCCGTGTCGATCTCTCTGGAATCACCCATTATATTGTGTCAAAACACGGAAAAACTAGCCCTTAGGTACACACACACACACACACACACACACACACACACACACATATATATATATATATATATATATATATATATATATATATATATATATATATATATATATATATATATATATATATATATATATATATATATATATATATATATATATATATATATATATATATATATATATATATACTTTAGAACACACGACACGAGACGAGAAGTGTTATCACAGCAAAACATTTTCTTGAACTATTTGGTTCATTACTTCTGAAGGAGAAATAAAATTATGTAGCGAAATGAGCACGGGACTGGCGCTAATTCGTGCTCCTTGTCTGTTTGTGAGTTGCTTTGCGCTAAACGACGTTATACATTTGGTCTTTGTGCGGAACATAACGGCAATGGCAAAATTGTACCTGGAATTCCTGTTCGATTACGATCGCAATAAGAAAAAAAACTGAATATGAACTAATTTCCCAAGTTGCAGAAAGGCTGTTACGGGCCTCAGGTACATGTGCGTACTGGGTACATTTTCGTAAATCCGGGAACAAATCCCTGCTTTGAAACACTTACCTTATGCGTAATCCTGGCGACCCCTCCATAGCACTCACTCTTATTAGTGGTGCATAGACCACCATGTTTAGAGCTCGGGACTATATGCGAGTGGATGTCGTTGGTGTGCAGAATCGTCAATTGCAAATTTGCATTTTCTTTAGTGTCATTGGCCTGAGCACTGTAGCGTAAATCGGAGCACAAAAATAAAACAACCGCAGTAACCAAGAAGCACCGCATCGTCGGGGCCCAGATATTATGTACTGTCTTGCTGATGAAGTATCATCGACGATGAACACGGTGAACGAACGAGGGCAGTTTACTAGCCCGTGCTACCCAAGTGCCTTGAGGCGTCACTGAAATGCATAAAAGAAAAAAAAAACTCAAAACTTTGGATTGAACCCATGCAGGAGAAGTTAAATTATTTCAGCTTACGTCACTGCTCTCTCATGATATGTAGTCCCAATTCTTGCAAGCACACTTTGATACTGTCTTTACGATAGCAACAAACCATGTACGTGTGGAGGCTCTTGCGCTTTTATTTGGCGCCCTTTGATTGAAAGGTTAGAGCTCGTCGAGCTAATAAACAAAGCTGCTGTCATAGTAAAGGCTAACATTTACGTATGCGTATATCCAGGAACAAAATTAAATACGCAGTAGCAGTAGCCACTGCAGGCTCTAGCCAAATACTTATCGTCGTCTGCGTTAATGATTCATCGTTATTTATTATCAGTGGTGATGTGGGACTTGATCATGCATGTCAAATATCACTCAAGAACAACTGAGAAACAACTAAATATTGAGGTCCCGTTCTCCAAGCTATAAAGCAAAAACTAAATGCGGTGATGGGATGATGATGATGGTGGTGGTGGTGGTGTGATGATGATGATGATGATGATGATGATGATGATGATGATGATGATGTGTTTTATGGTGCAAGGGCCACTTGATGACCAAAGAGCGCCAAGTCCATAGTCAAGTGATACGAGCATTGATTGTAATAGGTGGATGTAAAAGGAAGGGCCTTAAAATTCTTCGCGCTAACGCGAGTAAAACCATATAAGCCTTAAAACTATGTAATTGACGTGAATAATCTGCAGTGAGAGTAAATGGCGAAACACCGTGATATAGTAAAACAATGATGGAGATGTAGCCACTGTGGCAGTGACCTGTCTTCAGAGGTCGTGCTATGGAGCGCCTGGGTATATGTTGTTAAAAGAACGTACGTCTGTTACAAATGTCAGCAAAGATTTATGTGTGAAAATGAGTTCTCTACCGATGAACATTGATGGGTGCAAGGGTATCTGTGGTCGGTAGGGCAGTAAAAAGTGCTTCTTTTTCTGAGGGCATCTAAATCACTGCACTGGACGAGGATGTGGAAAATCGTGAGTGGTGATGCACCCAATGGTGCATCACCACCAGACAAAAGGTATGAATGTGTCGAGTGTGTATGTCCTATCTGTAGTCTTGCAAGTGTGGCTTGCGTGTAGCGTGATCTGGATGCCGTTGGACAATTTCCAATTCTTGGTTTGACAAGATGCAGTTTGTTGTCTGTCTGCCTATTCCATAGGCGCTTCCTGCACACCCTGAGCTCCCGTCGTAGGAAAGCTTTCAGGTCATGTGCAGGGCCAGCTGCCGATGTATTGGCGGCAGCGTCGTCTTGAGGCAGAGACGGCTAACCGATCCACCGACACGTTTCCAGCAATCTCGCGATGCCCTGGCACCCAGCACACAATATGTTGTTTGAGAGCATAGATCTTGCATAACGGAAAGTACAGTGACAAAAGGACAGTATTTTCGTGTTTTCGCAGAGTTTTCAAAGCCATTACTATGCTCAGTGAATCTGTGTATATGTGGTGAAGATGCTTGTTTCGGAGTGCAGAATATCGAAGTTAAAGAAGGATGGGCCAACAGCTGCATATGACACACCAGTGTGAGACTTTGAAGCATCTGTCTGGGCAAGTGTGCTTTTGTTCGAGGAAGTGCGTGCGGATGTGTGCAGTAGGTGTGTGTTTAGTGACTTCCACGAAAGATAGATCGCAGTCTACAACTTGCCACTTCCACGGTGGTGGATATACTGCTGGAGCCACCAAATGGTGCTCTACAAGTGGCACAGCTCTTTCCTCAGCGAGCCTCCTGACACAGAGTGAGTAGGGCTGTCTCAGTGAAGGACAGTCATTGAACAAGATAGAATTCGACAGGTCATTAATTGTGGAGTGAGTTGGATGTTCCTCGTGTGCGTTAACCTTGAGATAGTATGTAAAAGGCATGTAACATCTCTGCAGATGGAGCGACCATCGATTTAATTCTACGTAGAGAGATCTCTACGGGGCTAGTTCGAAAAGCACCCGTAGAGAGGCGAATGCCTAGATGGTGGAGAGGGTCGAGAATATTTAAGGCTTATGGTGTCACAGACTGATAGATTATGGCACCGTAATCTAGGAGCGTGCGTACAAGGCTTTTATACAAATTCATCAGACATTTCCTGTCACTGCCCCACGTAGTGCGTGACAACACTTTCAAAATATAATGGTTTTTAAGCACTGTCTTTTAAATACATGACGGGGGGGGGTAATGAAGGTCAGCTTTGTGTCTAATATTAGGTCTAGGAACTAATGCTCTACCTTGACAGACAGTTGACCATGCAAGTTAATGCAAGGGTCGGGATGTAGGCCCCTCCTTTGGCAGAACAAGACACATGTGTTCTTTTGCGCTTTGAGTTTAAAGCCGTTCTCATCTGCCGAATAGGAAACCTTGTTCAAACATAGTTGAACCTGACTTTCGCTTCGCATATTGAAAGGTTGCACGATTTGAAGCCGACCTGTACATCATCGACATATGTGCAGTAAAAAATATTGCGTGGGAGAGACAGGTGCAACAAATTCATTTTTACTAACAAATGTGTGCAACCCAAAACACCTCCTTGTGGCACTCCTCTTTCTTGAACAAGTATTCGAGATAAGACAGTGCCAATTGGGACACGGAATGTCCGGTTAGACAGGTAGCTTTCGACTGATTACTGCGAACATTCTGCCCCGCACATCTAAATGTGACAGGTCTCGGAGTATGCCAAAGCGCCACGTAGTGTCATAGGCCTTCTTCATATTGAGGAACACAGAAAGAAAATATTGCTTATGAACAAAAGCGTCGCGAATTTGTGCCTCGATACGGACAAGGTAGTGAGTGGTGGACCGAGCCTCTCGAAACGCACACTGACATGGGTGAGGTAGGCCGTTAGTTTTAAAGAAGTGCATCAGGCACTGTTTACCATTTTCTCAAAGACCTTGCAAATGTAACTCGTCAATGCTTTGGGCCTGTAACTTAATGCTGAAAATGGGTCCTTGCCCTGTTTAAGAATAAGAATAGTGACTGCTTCTTTCCCGATGGAAGGTATTTCGCCGGAAAACCAAATGGTATTATACAAGGAAAGGAAAGCTTTTTGGGTTTCAGGAGGTAGACGTTTGAGCATCAGTTCGTATAATATACGGTCGGCGCCTGGGGTGGTTCTGTTACAGCAGTTCAACGATGCTTGTAACTCAGGTTAGGCGAAAGGTTCATTGTATGGCTTGTTGCTTGAGAATTTGCGTTCACTTTTCTGTTTTTTATTCTTGTTTTGTACCTTTGGAACGGTGCACTGTAATGGGATGAGCTGGAGACCTGTTCGAAGAGTGCACCTTGGGAGCTCGCTTGGTCTTCCAAACCATTGACTTGTGTGCTTACTAGAGGAAGAGGATGTGGTTCTCGCCCTAATACCCTACCAACCATGCTCCAGACTCTTGCTTCAAGTGTATATGAGTCAATTCCAAATAAAAACATCTTAAAGCTCTCCCCCCTGGCCTATCGACGCGTTCTCCTGCCTTGGGACTTGATGTTTTTAAAATTGACAAGATTTTAAGCGGTTGGTGAGTCTCGAAGCAGCCTTCATGCCCTGTGTTGTTGTTTTCGAGCATTACGGCACTCACTGTTCCATCAGGGGACGCATCGTTTTCCGGCCAGTCCAGATGTTTGCGAAATGCAATTAGCTGCAGCTTCAATAAGAAAAACAGTAAAGTATTCTACAGCTGCATCTAAGCTACATCCGCTTATGTATGTCCAACTTAAGCTAGCAGTCTTGTAAAGCTGGTCCCAATCGGCTTTTTCTATGAGTCATTTGGGAACCTGTGGAGGGCATTCATTTTGTACTGCTCAGAACTACAGGATACTGGTCACTTCCAAAAAGATTATTGATGACTTTCCAGGGGAGTAGGGGAAGGAGCGATGTAGACACAATGCTTAGGTCGATTGAAGAGTAGGTATTGTTAGCGAGGCTCTAATATATTGCCTCTTTCCTATTGCGCAGGCATGCGCCAGAAGAGAAAAGGAACTGTTCAATCAGACAACCACGCGCATCGCAGCGCGAGTCACTCCACAGACTGCTATGTGCGTTAAAATCTCCTAGAATAAGATTCGGTTCTGGAAGTTCATCAATTATTGTTTGGAATGATTGTTTACCATGTTGGTGTTGAGGAGGTATATAAATAGAGCGAATTGTGACCACTTTGTTCAAGATAACGACTCGGATGGCTACTGCCTGAAGAGATGTCTGAAGTGGTGAATGTGTACAGGCAGTTCCTGGATCCACAACAATGGCAATACCACCAGATGACGCGACTGCATCGTTCCGATCTTTTCGAAACGTAACGTAATGGCGTAGAAAGTTTGTGTGTTTCGGTTTCAAGTGTATATCTTTTGTACACACAGCACTTATGGTGTACCTTTGTGTCAAAGTTCTTGAATATCGTCGAGGTTTTTCGCAGTCCTCTGATGTTCCACTGTAATATTTGTGTCATTTTCAGGCTGTGTAGTGCTGTGTGTACAAAAAGTGTTGCCTTAGAGTACAAGGTTTTTAGGCGGTCCTGTAATGCGTAGTCTTTTTTTTTTAGTGCGCTCCAAAGAGCTGCGTCTCTCCTTCGGCGTCTCAAGCGCCGAAGGAGTGGGACTTGTATCCATCACCTCTTGTGAGGTGGTGCATGGTGCCTGCTCGGCAGGCATGGTCACGGAACTTTCGGACCTAACTGCACTTGCAGTGGAACGAGTTTCAGCAGACACGTGGGTCTGCCAACCCTATTTGTCAGGTGGTGGAGCAGTACAAGCTGCTCCAGCCGGGGGCGCTGGTGACACGAGCACGGCCACACTCTGTGTGACATTCGCGGGTACAGAAACATGTGGCGTGGTGCCCCGGTGCGTCACCTCTGCGAAGGAGGGATAAGAGGTGAAGTGCGAAACGCTTGCGATTTTCGTAAACGTTTACCTGACTAGCAACAGATGCAAGTGTTACAAGGATGTTTTTTTAGATGCGGAGCATCTTATACTCGCGCCTTGTAGTGCGCCGTCCGCACCGCTTCTCGAACATTCGACAGCTGACGCGCGCGCATGCGCCGTCGCGCCGTCGCCCACTCTTCCACCATCTGTGCATCCCTTCCTCCTCTACACACCGCGCGCGCTTCACTCCTCCACCATCTGTGCACCCTTCCTCCTCTACACACCGCGTTCGACATCTACAATTCTCCTGATTCTCCAGTGGACGCGCATGTGGCGTCGCGCTTCGAGAACATTCAACAGCTGACAGTGCATGCGCCGTCGTGCTGTATATATACTCAAGGTCGGCGCTCGCTCGCTCAGTTGCCGCTCGTCGGTTGGTTTGTACGGCGCGTCGACGTCCAAGGTCGCGGTGAAATGAATTCCAACGAATCCACAAACACAATGATCGACGTCCCTTCGACCAGCGCCGCCCTTTCGCATACGTGTGTACGTGTTCACTCATTTAACACCCCCTCCTACAACCACGTTAACCAATTTAGCCATCGACCCAAGTAAGTCGCAATTTAACACCCCATTTCACAACCACGTTAACCAATTTAGCCATCGACCCAAGTAAGTCGCACTTTAACACCCCGTTAACCAATTATATGGTCCGCATCCTCCTCAGTGTTCCCCCGAGGGAAGCTGCGGGCAATTTTTTTTTGCAGGCGTAGTATATGTTATTGATATTTACCTCCTCTTGGTCCTAATGTCCCTGATGAGAAAACTGGTATGTTTTATTGAATGGTTAGCTGCGTGTGCAATGTTTGGTTCAAGATTGCTTAATTCATGTACGCGAGTATTATTTAATGTCTGGTGACAAAGTGCAACCTTGCATACGTTGTGTATACTCTGAATTTCGATGTACAGTCACAAAATATTTCGAATGCTGCAGTCTCTGACGCATATAAGTTTATCTCAATTTACATACCTACACTAGTTTTGGACGCTTAAACATAATTGTAATATTTCTTTGTTAAAGTATGTCAATATATGCTGCAAGCAAAATGTTATGAAGTTTTAAAGCTATATCGAAAGCGTTGCCTTAATATTCCTGAATTATTGGAATAGTATTCAATTCGGTGCCATCACTATTCGCCTTGAAGTAGATTCATATCGAAAACGCACAGTTTCCACACTCCTAGTCTTATTATTTATTCCGCGAAACGAACACGCAAAAGCGGCTAAGGTCGGGAGATTAAATTTTGTGCGCGTTTGGCGTATGTGCGTTTTGCACAATATATGCTTACCGAACGTCGCCTTTATGTGCACAAAAACTTAATCAAGAGCATTTGAGCTTGCACTTGTAACCAGCGCAACGTTGGAGAAAGTCGTAATTTTGTACCTATACATTTTATACATTTTTTAACGTACCTTTTCTACTTCATTCGTGCCCATGCGGGTACACTTTAACGGCAACTTCGACGTTTTACTTCCAGCTGTGCCCAAATCGAGACTTGTTTTTGAGCATATGAACACGAAAGAGCAGGGCAGACATGAGTACTATTTCTTTTTACATTTTCCTGTAAGCTGGAAGGCGTTTAATACTCCCGAGATTCCGCGTTACAAGTGCAGAGTGCATGTCAGAACTATGCCCTTTGTGACGGCCTATAGTATTACGCTTATGTGCATTTGCGGAGGGGTCCCCGGTAGTTTTTCTCGGTATTTGTTGGTATATAGGATTGTTTAATGATGTATTTGTGACGAAATACAGGTGACTCATGGAAAAGATTGTGGCATTATACCTCAGACCTTTCATGATGGAGTTGATGTCCATGACACAGCAAGCGCCCTTTCATGTCTGTGAAGCGAACCCACTGAAAATAAGTTTAAACGAAATATTGTTTGCCATGAATACTATAAATCGCGGTTCCTGCAAAAACAATTCGAATGATTTTGAAATGGCCAGAAAAGAAGTGGTGCGTAAATTACAAACGTTTCTTGTGTTTTTTGTGTGAAAACATGGTTGCTGACACGTGAAAATTGTTCATGACGGGAGAACATTGCTTTTGCAAATGTACATTTTTCGAGCGTGGATGTTGCAAACTTTACATTATTGCCAACTTCCTGACGAAAATTATTATGTAAGGGAAGAGGAGTATCTGGAGTCATATATAGGTTCCAACCTCTCAATAAACGCATTTATTACTAAAAAAAGCGGCGTTTAAAGCTATTCGCAATTTAAAAAAAAACACTTGGTCTCTAAGCTTTCGGCTAAGACGACTCATTCGCTTTCGTTGAATGCCACGTACTTCCCGTCCGACCGGTATATCATCCATTTCGTAATGCCAAATATTGTCAATGGAAAGGCGCGGCGAAATAATATAGAAAATGCCGAAAGAAAAGAATGAAACGTTCGTGAAGTGAGCATGGCGCGCCGTCTCGGCGCCAGCTCACGAAATAAGGCATGGAACGTGTTTTCACTCTGGCTGATGCCAAAAAAAAATGGCAGTCTGTGTCTGCGTTCACAGCAGTTCACGCCTCCTTGCGCCATGGTATACTACGACAGGCCAGTTTCTTTCTGTGATCTGATGGTGAACATACCTGAAAACTTTAACTTCGATAAAACGCGCTCCCCAAACAGCGCCTTACGAATTCCACTGTGCCACGAATGTCTGAATTGATGCCTGGCTAGAGGGCCTTTGAATGGATCTGTCTCCGCAAGCATGGCTAAAAATGTCCTGCCTGTTCGATGGAAAAATTGTCAGTGAAAGCTACACATCCTCCCTTCGTGCCTTCCAGTCTACATGCGCGTTACACAGTTAGGTGTACATAAGTTCAGTATGTATCTCTAAGGCATGAAGACCTAATACCACGTCCGCACACCTTGGTATCTTCGTGGGAGCGCAGCCTTCATGCGATTGGACGAGTGCAATGAAGTGAGGTTGTTTAGTCAACACATGTCAACATAACGCCATGGCATTGGAACTACCGTCGAAAATAATGTAAGGCTTAGATGATTCATTTTAGCCCTTGATATTCATGCATACACTCCTTCTCATGACTAACTAACAATATGTATTCTCAATTTTTACAGTAAAACACTACGATTTCTCGAACAATATAGTAAAAATATATTTTGCAGGTGCTTAAATGAAATTATAGTATGTACTGTCGAACTCTAGTCAACTTGGGGGCTCATTGAGGTTCAATAACATATTATATTTTATTTTTAACATTTAATAATGGCATAGAAATAAGTATTATTCAACAGTTCCCGTTTTAACCAAAATTTCATTATATACAAAGAAATAGCTTTAGGAACGTCATCACTGCAAATTATTATAGAAAAGACCACACACTTAATGTCCACTTCTGTCTTAAGGTCTCAAAATAGTACGCATCATAGTGGCATACATTGGTTGGATACCTCAGCATCTTTATGGTTCTAGTTTAATGTGGACTGACTACACAGAATATATCATATCTAAAGTGAAAAAGAAGATTGATTTGGCGCACAGGGCGCGCAACAGGTTTCAACATACAATTTACTTGTGCGTTCTTTCCTGGAATATGCATTAATCATTTCGCATTCCCTACAAACTGCCATTACCAACTCACTTGGCGCTGTTCATAAAAAAAAGAATCAGTGCATTTCACCTTGTCATCCTACTCGTGATTTCAAAGTGTTTCAAAGTGCCCTTGAAAGAATTGCTCAACATGCCGCCGCTCGCAACGCACATGAAGTTTTCTGTGGGTAATTTTTTTTTTTTCACGCGCACACTGTACACATGACAGCAACGCATATCTTTCCTGGTACCATGTTTTACTGCCGTCTCGTGCATAAAGTTCCGACGATCGTGCCTACGAAGTTATCTACGCCTTGATTGTACAGTACAAGAATTCTCCTTTAACTTCGTCTTCAGAATTGCCACAATAAAGCAGTGTTCTTTGTTTTATCTTTCAACACAATAGTATACCCATCTGGAATTCCATAGACGTGTGCATGAGGGTGTCAGGGGTGTACAGGGGGGTCGTCCCCGTTTCGCCTAATTACCTAAGAGGGGGTGAGATTGTGATTATAAAAGGGAAGAGAAGAGAAAAATGAGCCCTGTAACTGTCTACATCTGGTGCGACACCTCAACAGTAGCTCACAAAAGATGGGGGTAAGGAGAGATTAAAGTATAGGATTAAATATATATATATATATATATATATATATATATATATATATATATATATATATATATATATATATATATATATATATATATATATATATATATATATATATATATATATATATATATATATATATATATATATATATATATATATATATATATATATATATATATATATATATATATATATATATATATATATATATATAGAGAGAGAGAGAGAGAGAGAGAGATGCGCAGGGACAGTGAGCGACGACGGAAGTGAAAGAAGATAGGAAAGATGAAACACGGTCACAGGAGCCCGAGGACGGGGCACCACTCGTGAGAGCTCTTGTCGGCGACAGGAGATGGCGTAGGGCTAATCCAGTCGGCCAGAGCTACGCTGTCGTCGTCGTAGGGGACCGGCGGCAGGAGGTGGCGTAGGACCAACTCAGTCGGCCAGAGCTGCGCGGTCGTCGGAGATCGCGAGGGCACAAGTGGTCAGCACGGAATCCAGCAAGCGAATATGTAAGAGGGGGCGCAAAGCATCCTTCGTACGTTACGTATAGTTTTGAGCACGCAGGCAGCTTTCTGGCGATAATGGCGGCCGAAGGCTCCTGATTTTTCATTTCGAGAACTGTTTACTTCCCGTCTTTACCTCAGGAAAGACGTAACGCAGGCCATTGTGAGGAGCACGTAATTTCTTGATTTTCGCTTCTTTTCACACATAGTGAAGCACGTTGTCCTTTGTACTCAGTCAACAGGGGCAGGGGAGACGCTGCGACTAAACGAGGGCTTGTACGTCTCATCCTCGTCCATGTGTGCTAGCGCTATGCCCCATTTTGATGAAATTTTGCCCTTCCCCTAATGGAGAACCATGCGGATGCACGCCTGTGCTTCTGACTTTAAGTAACAAGCTTCCTCTCTCAGAGCACTTATTCGTATCCGTTATTTAGTTTCGTTGCCCCGACGTGGTGGTCTAGTGGCTAAGGTACTCGGCTGCTGATCCACAGGGTGCGGGATCGAATCCCGGCTGCGGCGGCTGCATTTCCGATGGAGGCGGAAATGTTGTAGGCCCGTGTGCTCAGATTTGGATGCACGTTAAAGAACGCCAGGTGGTCGAAATTTCCGAAGCCCTATGCTACGGCGTCTCTCATAATCATATGGTGGTTTCGGGACGTTAAACCCCACATATCAATCATTATCGTTATTTAGTTTTGTTGTATTTAGGTACAACGTTTTGTGACTTGCTGTGCCATATAATGTTGTATTACTAAGCTGCAATGATCTTTTGTCCATGAACAATGCGTTTTATTTATGCGATTCTCTCCCACTCTACACTTTTATATAAATTTCGTAGGGGACTCTTGAAGTACCTCAAATAATTATTTACTATGCACCCCTTTTTGTGCTACGAATAGCTGTGACGCTAATCTTGACCAAACACGTTCAAAAGGTCATTCACCAGCTCCTTGGAGCTATGAGGGGTTCTCAGTATATAAGTCGACAGACAAGACAAATGTGACGACACCGACGTGACGCCTGTAAATCTCACGAAGCCTATATCACCGGTTTAGATGGTCGGTAGCTCGCGCTTCCAGAGAAACACGGACAAATCTAAATATCTGAAGGCGAGTAACTACTGTCACAGCGCTATAGCATGATAAATGCTGCAAACAGCCTTCATAAAGCGTATTGCGTTCCCTCTAGCTTCAACGTGTGTCAGGATCACAACACTGATGCGACGTGGATCATCTTGTCTTATGATAACGGCCACTATTATCGAGCGCAGCTCATACGAAGCCTCCAAAAGTTTTGGCCCACCCGGCCTCTGCAAACACCGCTGCAAGTTACGCGCAATAGGAACATTATATTTAATGATCGGTTTGCATAAGCTCAAAGCCGCAACAACCGGACTAACTGCAGGAAGAGCTGCAAATTTATTTTGAACTCTCTTTCTTAAACAGTATAGCTGCGTAAGTCTACCTAACCTTCACACGGTATCATTTTCAAAGATATTTGTTATCACATTTTGCTGACACCTATATTGGTGTTGAAGTTTCCCTAAAGCTTACGATGCTACACACACAGCTGAAGCCATTCCACTCAGTGGAGCTGGGTGACCAGCCTGACGGTTGAACTACTGCCTCTGCTCACGTCGGCATTCTCAATAAGCGAGCTGCTCCCCAAGCATACTCACAATGCATGGTCGACCCGCACTTGCCATTCAAGGCCACGCCAACGCAACGCCTGTACAGACATGTCTGACGTATCAAAACACGTACGAAAAGCGTACCACTCTACGAAAGCTTTCTGCATAAGGTTCCGTACAATATTCGCGCGATCGAACTCTGGCGCTGCGACCATTCAACCACCGCGGGAATGATGGATAGCTCACGGAATTCTCTGACCTTCTTGCTTGCGGCTTCTAACGCACTTGGGACTTTGTTTAACGTTGTGCTTTGACATTTGTCAATTATTTTTATAATAATGGATCGTTGTGAACTTAACGATGCGATTTCAATTGTTTAGCTCATGAAGGTTGAGGTGGTGAAGTGGAATTGCTGAATGTTTACTGCACTTCGTGTTGTAATGAAGTGGCAACAGGCCACGCGGGAAGCCGAAACAACGAAGAATAGACAAATGCATGTATTACCCGTCGTTATGATATCCACCATATACCGTCCTTACTATGCTGGCTAAAATACCATGCGTTGCAGCTCCCATAAACACTAACGCCACATTTTTCTCTAGGGTGTTATTATGCCTACTATTAGGCTTATCTCATGTATAACGTGGCAGAACGAAGTGAAATACCGGCTTGATTGGCGGATCATGGGAAAGGCCTTTGCCTTGCAATGGGCGTAGTCAGGCGGATGATGATGATTAGGCCAGTGATCTACTCGGCACGTCACATGGCGTTGCACTACCTCCGGCATCGGTCAACCTCTCATCAATCGACGATTTGAGTTGTAGACGTTATCACGTGACCTCATCGTGCGGTGCCACGATGACGTCGTGATGACGCCACGAATTTCGCTCATCTACATGTAACATCATGAAGACGTCACAAGAGTCATCGCTCGCTCAGAGTGGGTCACGAGGGTTCACTTTGTGCGCGAATGAACGCCGGACGCTTCAAAATGAAGCAGTTGTGTCACTTACTGTTCTATTGTAAGGACACTGGTAACAGCGGTGAACAGGGACACTCGTGTTGTGTATCACGTACTGCAGCAGACACTCCTAATACTACTTGATTTTTTTTTTGTTTCAACACTTAACATATATGTAATAATTAAACAGAAAGAATGATATCATAATAATGAGTTACGCATGAAGATTCTGTTTGACACTTAAGTATCTGCGTCAACTAATCCCTCTGAACAGGGTATGTCATTTTTTTTTACTGATAAAGTTCGAGAATTTACGGTCTGTTTTCAAAAATGCTTAATTGATAGGCAAGCGCTCACGAGTTCAGTGTAGCCGTTAAAACTTCATGCCACAAAAACAAAAGTACAATCAGGGCACCAAATAGCTGACAAGCCAGATCGCAGTTTTGTGTTTTCTCGTTCCTCTACAAATGTTTTTCTCGTGATGAATGCCTGATACACAAGGCAAATGTGCGTACTTGCTTGTGCCGTAATTCCATGTTAGGAGACAACACAGTAACATTCCAAGGGAAGAAATATTTCCGCTATACAGGTACATGAACTTGATTTAGTGCAAAACAGCTGCTAAATAACAGTGTTGTTTTATATACCCAACAAGCCACCACCTTTCTCTGCGCACCATTCGGCATATTTCCCGTGAACCCACAGTGAAAACCACAAGCCAGTTTTCAAGGAACATAACGACGACGGCGACAACTTCTCCGAATCCTCTAGCTATGACTGCTCTCACCGAACAGTAAAGTCTGCTTCACGAGAAGGACAGTATATATCGCTTCAGAAATTTTGTTTTCTCGGACCGAGCAGGAGGCAGAAGACACAGACGCCACTTAAACATTGACGTGGCGCGGTGACAGTCATTGAAACTTCTTATGCCAACATACTGAGTCTTACCAGACCAGCAGGGTATGACGTTGGTTCCTTGAAATTCTACGTCAAGCTCTGGCATCACTTGTCGCCATGCACAAAAAGCAAATGGAGCTAACATATATTGCACGATCGCTAGTACTGTGTCTTGCAACCACGAAATCTTTGCGATGCACAGTTTATAAACAACTCTTTTTGGTACAGTAAGCCGAAATGTGTCATTAATTGTAACAACCGTACTGCTATAATATTGAAGCCTTACAGGAGTCATCTTACTTAAACACAATAGCAGAGCTAGTTTCACGGTATAAAAAGTATGCAAGCTAACAATAAAAATCTGGTTTTGTTGGTCGTTACGTTGCTTGAGTAATCACACCGTAACGTTATGATATAGACATGATATATAGCAAATGCCTTGATTAACTTTTGTTGCAACAATTAATCCAATGAACACAGCAGCCGTTTAAACACGCACAAATGTTGTAAAAAGAAAGAAGTAAAGACGGGGCACACATGGCACATGCGTATATATAGGTGCGTGTAAGAAGTTTAATGTTCAAGTCAACCCCACATATGCGTATCACACGCAGCGATACTGGTTTTCATCATTTTGTATAGGTTTTTAGCGCGTTTACGCGGTCATAATGCTCGACCAACACGCCGAACTATATTTGCTGCTATACTAACGAAGCGACAAGTATAAAACATGGAGTAATCGGCCGTAAATGCGGAATAGTAGCGGTGACGTGAGTGATGACAGTAAGCACTCATTAACTATGATTTTTAGAATCAAGTTTTGAAATGTTTCAGCACGTCTCGTTCTGGCAAACTGTACATAAACACGGGTAACGGCATGCAGAACTTCAATCGCAACACTGGGCACTTCTTTTCATAAGAAAGGCTGCTTTTTCCGCACTGCAATGATGGGAAATGAGAGGTAAAGAAAGATGGGAACAACTCAGTTCCAAATAACGCTTTTAGAAGGTTAAGCTTTATAGCCAAAAGATGCAGTCACGTTTGACACTCTTACCTGTCTGCGAGAATCTGTTCTGTTTATGTTGCCAGCTGTTAAATAATATTGCAGGGTCGACACATAAATATTACGATGGGCTTCAGAAATGAAGGATACTCAACCCGAAGGTTTAATACCAAGAGAGGTATGAGAAGCACCAGCGCCGTTGCTTTGAGTGGTAAAAAGCTTTGTAAGTATAGGTAAAGACAACTCACTCAGAAAGCCTCCGTTCTATAGAGAGCTATAAGCAAAGAAAAAAAAAACGATGCATTGTACCGGCTGCTTACTAACTTTATTTAAAAACAGTGTCCCGAAATCAGTGGGCGTGAGGAAGATGAATTGAAAGCGAACAAAGAAAGCTTCTTGGACATGGTTAAAACTTTTCCGAAACGACGTTCAACGCTGAAGTTACACGCATTGCGGCTAAATGGCAACCCACAAAATGTGAAGGTATCAAGTTGTTATTTATCACCAGCTGCACCTAACAAACTTTTCGACGTGCTCAAGGCGCATACAAAGGATACGCTCGTCCTGAAGGTCATCTCGGCACAACATCATGGAGGCGTGTATGAAATCACACCAGAAGGTTTTCATTGCGACCATGTCAGAAACATCTCACAAATGAAAATGTATATTCAGAGAGGGAGCAAAGTAACCGAGATGAAAAAAAATATTCTGTTGACTCTTTTACAGTGATGAGGTAGAGCTTACAATTTGGCTTCAGGAATAGCCCAGCTGAAATTGAACAGCTTCGATATAAAAATTTACTGTTCCGATGGCTATAACACTTCTGCGCGTGTGACAGATGCTCACGGGTACGAAAACACTATTTTACTTGAGGAGTATCTGTGTAAAGAGTCCTTGCAACACTTTTCTAAGTAATCATTGAATGACCTCACTATCGAAGCTCAATTTCTTACGAATGGAGGACCACATTGTTTTTTTTTATTCTTCATGTCGAAGCATGCAGGCTGAACTTCAGGATTCGCATAGCACTTCAAGCGTTTGTTTTTTTTTCTTCTCTTCCTACGGAGTGCGCTGACACCTACACAAGGAGAAGGGGAGGAAAGGGAGGAAGGAGAGAGGGGCAAGGAGTTACGTCTCGTCACAACAGTGCATGTCATGAGCTTGAGCACTTTATTTTCTCATTTAAGAGTAAAGCACTTTAGGAAACTGGGCTTATAAGCCTGTCGTCATCACTTCGCGTAACGCAGGTAAAACGGCATATAGCGTAGCCATCTGCAGCATATCGCTCTCGCGCAATTCATGTGTGATTCAAGCCCTATATTGAGCGCAGCGTGTGCACGTTGCGTCCCCCCACGGCGACCGCAGTAACTATGCAGCTCAAGATGCTCGAATAAGCCAATGAACGCAAGTCAAATGGATGTCACAAGCATGGCATCATTTGTCGTGAGAAAGGCCAGCGATTTTTGGCTGCCTTTAAAACAATTGTAGTTTCTGACGCTGCGCTGAAGCTCCGCATGCTTGCTCGCCTATGCACGACGTCGCAACGAATCAAGCCGCACTTCGAGCCTGCGTGGATATATTACCTGGATCCAACTTCACAGCCTTCGCATTCCTCCAGGACTGCGCCGGGGTGACGCTATGCTTTTGTGCATGGGTTGTGACTGTGTGTCGCATTTGCGCACGCGTATGCGTTCCGCATAATAGGAATGACTGACACCGCAGAATGTGGCCACTGTGGCAGTGTTGAAGCTATTCAACGTATTCTGTGTGAGTGTCCATAGTACTGTTTACAGAGACAGATGCTTTTCAACGCGCATGATCAACTGGACGACCGAACACTTTCGGGAAAAGAAATCCTGCGCCATTAACAGGACCTAACGTCTCAAAAGAAGGCTGTGCAAGCGCTACTTTACAACCAATATTTAGAACTCCTATTTACAACCTCTCTTTCCCCACCTCTGTGCAGGATAGCTAACCGGTTACCTTGGCATGCTAACCTACCTGTTTCTTCCTTTTTGTTCCT
This sequence comes from Rhipicephalus microplus, assembly GCF_043290135.1. NCBI lineage: Eukaryota > Metazoa > Arthropoda > Arachnida > Ixodida > Ixodidae > Rhipicephalus > Rhipicephalus microplus. Next base: position 228,235,961 of record NC_134700.1, read on the forward strand.
TTTTTCTCTCTTTCCACGCCGCGTGCTCACAAGTTCACAGGAGCCTCGGATACCAATCGAAATCATTTTCTTAGGATTGCAAATGTGTTCTCCTGAATCCCGGGAGGTTGCGGAAGGAAGGGTTATGAAATGAATAATTGACAACCACCTAGTTTTATCCGAAGCCACAAGAAAATACACACCGATATCTCATGAAGGAAAGCTTCTATAGTTGATTAAAATTTCAATCTCGGAGGCCTTTGTTCTGGCGAGCCCGGTTGTCCCGCATCAACCCGCGAAGATGCACCTCCCTACCAAAGCGGCAGATGGCAGTGCAGGAGACTGAACGAGGTGGGTTAGCAGCGCGAAAGCGATGTCGACCACTCGAAGCACACACAGCCTAATGCAAACGATTTCTGCCAAACCCCGCAAGGTACCGTTCTCTACATTTTCCGTTTTCATGTGCTGCACTCTGACGTTTCGGTAGGGGCCGGGAAAACTGGCATCGCGAAGGCCTCAGAGACCGGGAGGTGTTTTGCGACTTTTCCACAATGCACCGGTGAATGCGCCAGGGCATCGGGAAAACGGTTGATCGGCCTGTGAAAGGCAAAATCAAGTCGATGAAAGGGATGAATGATGTCGCTCATATTCTCAGACCACTTAAAAAAAGCGTTGCCGAGCCCCTTCATTGTTTCGGCCGAAATTTTACGTCTGTAATGAACCCAACATGGGTTAAAAATCTTTTTTTTTTTTTTAGAATGTGATGAAGTACAACGCGAAGTTAGGAAAATAAAAAAGTGGCCTTTGCACAGTTGAAGGCTGAGGCAAGCTAGGTCGCACAACAATAAAAAACACTTGAAGTTCAGCGTAAGGATGTACTGTAGATCAGAGTATCTCTTTCATTCTCGTATAGGGCATAGCAGAAGGGACATGTGTAGCGTTTCTCACTCGTGCGTAAAGGACGTGTCATTGGTGATTCAGACAACCTGGCGTGGTTTTTATTGAAAATTGTCAGCCTTATGACCGCTATTTCTGGTGGAAGTTTAAAAAATTGATGACGTTTATGTGAATCGCGAACAATAACCTCTGACTGCTCATGGAAGCATATATTTTTGACGCAGCTAGCAGCCTGTTCAGCAAGGAAGACGAATTTTTTTCAACCTATGTCGAATCGCATATACTATGTCCGGGCTCCGTGTTTTTGGATAAACCGGAAAAATTAGATAAACGCTAACTGGTAAAATTTTCACCATTTGAATTTATCTGATGAGCTCTGATTTTCAGATCAAATTTTCAACGTTCAAATGACTTTTTTCAATGTTTAGAATAATATTATTTGAGATTTAACGTCCCAAAACCACGATATTATTATGAGGGACGCCGTAGTGGAGGGCTCCGGAAATTTCGACCACCTGGTGTTCTTTAACGTGCACCGAAATCTGAGCACACGGGCCTACAACATTTCCGCCTCCATCGGATATGCAGTCGCCGCAGCCGGGATTCGATCCCGCGACCAGCAGGTCAGCAGCCGAGTGGCTCCGCCACTAGACCACCGCGGCGGGGCCAAGTTGATAATCACAAACCGAAGAGAGTGCATCTCCGTCAGCGACAGCTACGTCAAGAAGTTGACTTGTGTAGGGCGTCTTGTATTCAAGTATTTACGCTTGTATGTATGCGAAATTGCGAGGACCAACCTTCCAGGCATCTAAAATACACTTAATGAGTTCATATGTTTTCGTGTTCAAATATCATTTTGTCTAGGATTTCCTAGTATTGAATAATAATAATAATAATAATAATAATAATAATAATAATAATAATAATAATAATAATAATAATAATAATATAGGCCTGTTATTCTTCATCAAGTGCTAAATGAGGGAAGCTTGGAGAAAAAGCTGAGGAGCAGCTTGAATATCTCCTGCTTCCCCCAAAGGTACACTTTTGCGAGCTTACAGCAGTTAATAAGTCTTATTAACAGTTTATCAGCAATCTTATCAACAGCCTAAATTAACAGTCATCAACAAGTTAAATGAACACGAAGTGAGAGTGAGAAGAAACGAGGGGAAGAAAAAACTACAGAATTATGCGCAAAATGCAACGCATTTTTATTGGAAATAAAATTTGTAAAGAGACATTGTTGCGACTGCCCTTGCAGCACCGGAGATCTGGGATCAAGATGTCGAAGCAGAAGGAGGTTGAACTTCGTAGAGAAGGTTTATTTTCATTATTTACATGGCACAGGCTCTCTGGCCCGAAGCTCTACATTGAAAGCTCTACATTGAAACAGGCTGTCTATTGAACAAGCTCCGTGAACCACACTAAGCAGCCCGCGAGGGCTGATTAAATACAGTCTCATTTCCCCAGATCCCCAGATCAGGAAATAGGTTCATACGGCACTGTACAAAAACATGTCCCACAGCATACACGAGTGTCATTATGCCGGCCCCGCCCCCAACAAACACACATACACAAACCGAACACGTGTATGGTTCCGCCGATGCTGCCTCCTCCGGCGAATCTTGGGTCCAGGGAGCGGGGTGAAACTTGTTTGTCATCTCGCCGCTCGCGCCGACCACCCAAGCTTTGTCGAACGACGATCGGTGTCTAGGCGCCTCCGATGGGCTATATCTGGACATCTGATACTGATTTGAGCGTCGGCAGCTCATCAGTTAGAGACGCATAACGTGGTGGTCTGACGTCCGTAATCGGCGGAAGCTCGGCATTGTGAATTTTACCGGGGCACGAAACGCCGCGTGTCGCATCTCTTCACGGACCCGTAGGACAGCGGACAGAGTAATTTCAACCACGCAGCACCCAGTACATGGAAACAGCAGGACATCTTGGCGCTGCTCCTTATCTCCACAAAATGAGGCGGCTCCCTTTCTTCCGTTGTGGCGGCCGCGGCAAAAGGGTGGTCAGCCAAACGCAACAGCTCGTCCACCGGCGGGAAAATCGACGTGAGGTGACCAGCTGTACAAATTGCCTGTAGCGTCGTTGTTTGGTGGCGTCATCCAGGCCACTGCCGATGACGCAATACGGCAATCTTCAATCATTCATGGGCCTTTCCTCCCTCGTATTACACAGACATACACAGAACCACAGACAAGAGAGAGCACCCTGCCCGCACTTGAGACACATCGAGTCCAAAAATATTCTAAAACCAATCTTCCGTAAGTATTTTAATCAGACACAAAACAGCAATCGAAGAGTTTCTTTGAGCTTTTCCTCAAGCTCCCAATTACAACACGAGAATAATCTTCCCCTAAACTACTTTTAAAAAAATAAACACCCAATCGAAGCGCTCTCCATGGTATACTTGTGTGCCAGCGTTAGTAATCCGCTGTAGCCTACCAGGCCTCATACTCCTAAAATAAAGCATTTTGCTTCACGCTGTCTTCTAGTACCCGAAATTTTGTGCCGCCAAAGCTATAGTCGTCAATTTCTTTTAAGCAGACGAAAAAATAACTGTCGTGCTGCATTTGCATCAGGAACATCCACACACACTTCCGCAAACGCACGTTAAAGTGCTCCTGCGTCGATTAACTACTAATTCTGCCTGGCGGTTACCATCTTCATAAAAGCTACACAATAACTTCCGAACCAACAAACTCACTTTCTTTACGTCCACACCAGACACATGTGAACAAAACAAAAAAATTGCAACAAAAACTTTCGAATGAATCCTGAAAAAAAAACTCACAAGGAATATCTTTTCGTCTCCTCGCTCACTCTAAATTTGTTTCTAACGTTGCTCTTACTCGACGAATCCTATAGGTGTGTCGTTATGCAACCGCACAGCACCTACCTTTAAAAGCAAAACATACACTGCCAAGAAATAAACAAAACTTAGAACTTGTTACCTAAATGCTAGCTTGTAGCCGAAATACTTACAAAACACTTTCCAAATCAAAACCAACTTAAATGGTCAAAACAGAACTTCAAAAGGAAAATACAAATTCGCTAACGTGCCTTTCTAAACGCTTACCGCTGTTGAATTATCGGTTATGTCTTTATTTATTTTAGTTTTCTCGTTTAGCTAGTTTTCTGTATTCTTGCTCAAGAAAGGTGATCTAGGACATTTTTTTTTTCTCGTGGGAATGACCGTAGGTATGTGCGTACATGGTTGCAGCTCCACATTTCCAAGTCGTACGACTCGGACTGCCCTGCCAATGGCCCTATTCTCTTTCTGCTCTAGCAGCCATGGCCGTCACGTTCTTCCAAACCTTCTCCTCCCACCTACTTCTAAACTCTTTTCTCCACTCTCCCTCCCCCCCCCCCTTCCTTCAAGGCGCTGAGCCGTGCTCTCACAAGAAAAGATAGTGTCTTTTTCCTTTTCTTCAACCACAGATTCATCCATTCAGGGGAAGCTTGCATGAAGTAACTGGTTTGGAAGGCAGGTAAGGTTCGCGGAAACTCACCTCACCCTGAGCTGCCGAGCACAAAACAAAGCTTAGCCGATAGTCATGAGATGAGAAGGCAAGGAGATTACACATCAAGATGAAAAAAGAAGATATTTTGCTTAATAGAGTATTGTGAAAGCCACTGCGGCAACCCTTTCTTTTACCACCATCCCCACTTCTAGTCGTAAATTGAAGTAATGAGAAAACTCCAACCAAAGTATATTTAAAAAAAACCGACATTTTGAAGCCAATCTTCACCCCTGAGAAAGAAGCCGGACCAGCTTCGAAACATCGCTTTTTTTTCCTTAAATATACTTTGGTTGGAGTTCGAATGTTCCCCTTTAACTCCAGTCGTACATTATATCTTCGCTGCTGCGACATACCCCCTCCCACCGAAACATTTAGAGAAGAAATGGCTGGTGTGCAACCATAAACAGCCCCTCTTCCTTCTTGGACGCTTATAGCTCCGGTGACAGAACGCTTGTGCCCGTGTCTCAGTATTTTCAATTTGTTTTCCTGGAAATCCTGGGAGCTGCCGCTCCCTCCTTTGCGGTGATGCTTCAGGACACACCTGAGAATGTTCCTGGCGTGCAACCGTCGCGCCGGACTTCGTCGTCCAGGAAGCGTAGCAACGCGTCGAGCGACACGGACAGCGCGGCAACCGATTTGTACTCGGACGGCTTTGAGTCATCGGATGATGACTTCACGGTCGTCATGAATCGATCTACAAAACGAAGACTGCTGCGGACGGCATCGTCGGCAAGTGTTTCCACCGTTAAGACTGCACCACAGCCGTGGCTGCACACCATGCTGTTTATGCCCGAAGACCCTGCATCTAACTTGCGACTCCTCAACAGGCAAGTTCTTTCTGTGCTTCTCGAGGAAACCGCGCCGAATGAGATCAAAGACGTGAGGATAAATGCACGAAAGAATGTCCTTGCTGTAGACGTTATGCACCGTAGCGCACTGCAAAGCCTTCGGCACATAACAGAAATCGGCAACGTAAAAGTTCGTCCAATGGTCGCTACAGGTTGTAATGGCACTTTAGGCGTCATTTATGATGTGGATGTTTCCATCTATAGCTCCAGTGTGCGTCTGTGTGCGGAGGGGGGAGGGGGTAGAGAAAGGAGTATTGACGGAAAAAATGTTGCATCTTGTTTTTTGTTTTTTGTTTTTGCAGCAGGTAGCTAACGATCTAGTCATTATTTTCTTTTTGAGGAAGCAGCACACAATACAACACAATCATGCCCACCTAAAAAGACGCGAACACAGGCGCTGTATTTGTAAAGACAAGTTGTTGTTGTTTTTTTGCAGTGTTTTGCAGGAAGACTTGATGAATGATGAACCATGAATGTACCTTATCTGATTCAAAACTTGGGACAGGTAACAGACTTTTTAAAGAATGCGATCCTGTCAAGTCATGGTTCACAGATTTTCTGCTGACAAAACAACTTTCATATTACAGCATTACGCACAATGACCAAATTACAAGCGTAGGCGAATGTATTGACCAGCATAATATCACCAAATTTCAAAATATCACAGGTATTTACAGCAGCCAGTTAATGTGGTACTCATTGTATTTAGTGCTACCAGCGCACATGTGCCTGTCGGGGAAATTGCGTGTAATGTTAAGTTTCTCTTTAATATTAATATTTATATGCGCGGGAAATAACTTGTTTTTGTATGTTGAAAGCTATTATATATATATATATATATATATATATATATATATATATATATATATATATATATATATATATATATATATATATATATATATATATATATATTTTCTAGGTAGCTTGGCAATTGCAATTCTTTCACAAGTGTTTTTTAATGGTGCTCCTTCGACGTTTATTGTAGTAGCTGGACCAAGTCGAATATCGCTCATTTGTAGTTCGAGTGCGTCTGTTATAGAAACCTTTGGAGAGTCTATGAGTCCGAGTGAGTCCATTTCAGGGAAATTTTGGGGAGTCTGAGTCTGTCAGAGTTATATTTTTTGTTTTATTTTGGTGAGTTTAAGTCCGAACGAGTCCGCTGAAGGAACGTTTTGATGAGTCTGAGTATGAGTGGGTATATTTGAGGAAATAATTAGTGGATCCTGCGGACATAAACATCAATGAGTCTGAGTCCGAGTGAGTTTAATTAGAAATTTCATTAGTCTCAGTCCGAGTGAGTCCAAAGCAAAATATTTTTGTATATGGTTATTGAGTTAGTCTGAGTGAGTTCCATTTATTTTGCCAACCTATGCCGTACGTGGGATATCCTTCCGTATTTCACAGAGTGTAGTCTGAGTGTTGTTTGCGAAATTTACAATAACCTTGATCGTTTGAATGGCGAATTTGGTTTTCATGTTAAGCAAAATCGTTTGTGCCAGGAGTTAAAAGCTGAACAATATTGCTGCTATTTTTCCGTCATTCAAGCATCCAGAAATATTGCCGAAATTCTTTGTTTGCATTTCTTCCAGGTAGCGGCACAAGGGGTGGGCACGGGGGAGCTGGAGCACCCCCCCCCCCTTCAATTTTCACTTGCCCCACATTGCCCCCCCCCCCCCCAAGGAGGGAACATACTCACAACACAATGACTAAGTTCTCTGCCTGCCTGCCCACCCTTATGGAACTCCCTTATCATGGGTGCCCCAGCAGTAAAATAATTTTGACGCTGCCCCTAATTTATTTCTTTGTGTTGTTGCGCTATGCATAAATACCTGAGTAAGAAAATGCTTGCTCTGGGAAGGGTATATTATGCCTATATTTTTAGTAGACTAAAGTTTTTTTTAATTTTGTGAGAAAAAAACATGGACTTAAGAAAATCGTAATTTGGGTCCACATTGAGACGCAATTTACACCACGTGGGGCTCCAAGTGAAAATTTACATTATACCTCAATCGAGAACAAACAAACAGCTTTATGTGGCAAGTGTTATCACTGGGCTATTCCATGCCATCTCTCCAAACCTTGGCGCTCGACCATTAGAGATTAGCTTTAAAAAATTGGACTCGCTAGCTGGATTCCGTGCCGACCGGTTGTGCCCTCGCGATCTCCGACGACAGCGCAGCTCTGGCCGACTGGGTTGGTCCTACGCCACCTCCTGCCGCCGGTCCCCAACGACGACGTCAGCGCAGCTCTGGCCGATTGGATTAGCCCTACGTCATCTCCTGTCGCCGACAAGAGCTCTCGGAAGTGGTGCCCCGTCCTAAGACTCCTGTGACCGTGTTTCCATCTTTCCTATCTCTCCTACCTCTCTTATATCGTCGCTCGCTGGCCTAGCGCATCTCTCTCTATATACCTTTCATCCTATCCTTTTAATACCTCCTCCCCCCCTCCATCCCTTGTGAGATACTGTTGAGGTGTCGCACGGTGATGCAGACAGTTACGGCGCTCACTTTTCTCTTTTCTCTCTTATAACCACAATCTTTGAAAAATAGAGGATCATTTTTTTATAGAGCAAGGGGTTTTCCCCTAAAATCTTTCTTACATTTAATCTTTACATACATTTTTAGTACCGTAAGACGCATGCGAATTGTTTTCGGAAAGGTTGAAGCTTGACTCGTAAAATGTATTGCCGAAAAATTCGTTCTACATTCTCAATAAGATTTTTACCAACACACTCCTATATTAAAATAGAGAAACATTTGTCCAATTGAACAGGGGTGCCCTTTAACTTTAAATAAATTTTACGAACTCTTTCATGGGTCTTTATTGTTGCCTTAAGGAAGACAAATTGGCCCATATGGGAGATTTTTTCTATAGACAGATACTAATGAAATAAAATAGATTGCACTAACGAATGGTCAAGTAGTTTTCCTGTAGGCGAAAAATAATTTTAAACGTACGTAATGCAAAAAAGTGTGGACAACTGGCGACAAAATTTGCTAAAAATGTTTTTTCTTTGCTCATAAGTGGTCGTAAGTTTAACATTGACGTGGACCAGGTAAAAATATACTGAACAGTCGATTTTGTAGTGACTTTCATTGCGTACTTACTGAAAGTTGTTTTTGTTTACTTTTTGCGCTAGGTGAGAAAACTATTCACTAGTTAATTCGGCTTATCTAAGTTACCTGTGTGCTTGCACGTGTCATACCATGTAACAATAGATCCTAACATGAAGTACAAGCTGCGTGGAAACGAGGAGCATTTAGAGAACATATTCAGCTTTGTTCGGGCTGATTGAAGTTGTAGCACGTCCCCTCAGGGGAGGCTTAGGCCCGGCCACCTAACCCTGCTGGTTTCTTATAATAAAGTTTATTTCTCCTCCTCCTAGCGCTAGTGCCGGCCAGCCGGCTAGGGAAAAAGATGACAAGTACTGGTGGCTCGTGGCGCGAGGCGCCTAGAATGTTCGTAGGCCTCTATAGCTGGCTGCACGCCACGGCCACTGCTCTACTTCGGCAGCTCGCTTCCTCCTGTACGTCTTATCATTTCATTTAACCTGCGACGACGGCACGTCTACGTCGGACGCCGTCACCTCGCTACAATTGGTGACCACGGACACACGGACAAGTGACCGGCGCTGCACTGCTGCCACCAAGCTCAACGTCCATGTTCCAATCAGCGCAAGCCTGGCAGCCTCAATTCGACCCGCCACTGCCACCGTTCCGGACCTCTCGCCTAGAGTCGTAGGAGTTTGCGGCGGCCTTGTATCACCGTCTCTCGCCCAGAGTCGTAGTTAGAGGAGTTTGCGGCGGCCTTGTATCGCAACGGAATCTGGATCCAATAGCTCAGGTACGAGGTATTGGAATACCATCTTCCACATGACCTCAAACGCCGCCTCACATACTTCTCCTGGGGCCCTCGCCCGTGCGATCACTTGCGAGATGCCGTGCTCAAGTTTTACGGCCTTATACGTGCTCCTCCTTCCACAAACGACACAACTGCACCTAGCTCATCACCTTCCAGGATGCCTCCCGCCCCGCAGCCAGTCCAGACCATTCCCCTGCCGGCAACTGGCCACACAGGCGACGGAGGCCACCCTCCCGCGTCCATCGATCCGTCCATGGAGAGACCCTCACTCCCTTAATACACGGCTCCTGCCTTTGATGTTCCAGTTCTGACACCAGAGCCATTGTCATCTCTCTCCGTCGCAGACTTGACGCTGGCTACGGCATCGCAAACCATGGAATTATTCGCAGAATCATGTCCTGCTGCACCGACTCTTGATTCGCCGATGACAGACGAGCCAGTTGATCCTCCCGGTAACTTCTCGGGCACAACCGTCAAGCCTCCCAATATGATGGTGACGACTGCGTACAACGCACCGGGACAGCCAGGATTTCAACTACCTACGCCTGCTACGACAGCTACGCAAGCAGCCAATCAGCACGCTGCCGCACAGGCGTGCTGCTCGTCACCGGACCTTCAAGGGAATTCGACCACCACTGGTTCAAAGTCCAGCCCTATCGCGTGGTCAGCGACTCCTTTGCGCGACATTACCCTTAACGAATCTCGGACATGCCAATGGCCAAGTCCCGGAAATGCAAGTGCGCCAGTGCCAAGTACGACAACACTGGGTCACAGCTACGCTTCTATCCCGTCTACGTTTCAAAGACAACGATGTCGTTCGCGCCACTAGCACAGTCGTCGCTGCATTTACAATACAACTACACCACTTGCGCTGCAGCCCAACATCGAGGGTCTTTGTCATGTGGACATCACGGCACGGTCCAGCTCCCGTCGACGTGTGCGCTCATGGCCGCACCGTGGACGCCGCCCAACACGCCAATCGGTGGCATGTTATCGCAGATTTCCGCGCCTACATCGGGGGCACACGACTTCCGTAGGCCGCCCAATTCTAGCCACCATACCCATACCGCCGACCTCCAGCATTTCTACCGGCAGTGTCGGTCTCCCACCATCCTCGCCCGCTGTGTGGCTCCCATGTGCCGCCCACCGGAACTGTAAGACTCTTCCGTACGCCTTTTACCCTGATGACATTCGGACTTCCGTGTGGACACTATATGAACTGCCGCACATTATATATTTTTTCCGACCTCTTTTTCATTCATATTTTTATCGCGTAACACGCTAGGCGGGGAGCTCTTGTAGCGTAGCGCTAGTGCCGGCCAGCCAACTAGGGAAAAAGATGACGAGTGCTGGTGGCTCGTGGCGCGAGGCGCCTAGAGTGTTCGTGGGGGCCTAGCTGACTGAACGCCACGGCCGCTGCTCTACTTCAGCAGCTCGCTTCCTCCTGTATGTCTTGTCCTTTCATTTCACCTGCGATTACGGCAGGTTTACGTCGGAAGCCGTCACGACGCTACAAAGGGATTTATTAGAGCATTAGCTTGGGTCCCTATCAAAATGCCGGAAATCAAGACGCCGATTTATTAAAAGGTCGAATGTCAGGAAGCTGAAAAAATTTAATGCCATGAAATCGAACACCTAAAACAACGAATGGTGGAAAATAAAATGCTGAAAAGACGTATCGCCGAAAATCCCTTGAACCATGCACGCGAAAACCCCCGATCCAGAGGGAAATGGACGAAGATGTGGTGGGGTGTGTCCCCAAAAGGAAAACCAATACCTTGTTGCAGTTGTGGTTCTGTTTATGTGTTTGACAAGAAGGTGTATTCTAGGCACTATAGGAGGTGCGAGAAGTGAAGAGACTACAACGCCAGAGTGACTACCGATGTCCCTGTAGAAGGTACTCGCATGGCAATCTCGAAGAAAGGGATCTAAGACAGCCATGCACTTTCGGCTTATTGCTACCATGAAGAGGAAGCAAGCCAGACTCGAAGACATCGTCAAGGGAGTGACAACCCCGCCGCTTAGAGAGCACGAAACGAGGGTTACGCAAAATCACTTAATGCTGCTCTGGGCGACCCGGGCAATGATGACATTTCAATTTTTCGACAATGAATTGCACACAAGCTGTTTGCGATTAGCAAGAAATCACTCTGATGTGCGATTAGAGGTGGAAAAGTATATAGTTTGCTATTTGTATGAAGGCTTTAGATAAATGTAAAGGGACAACTAGGAAATGAGGGTGAAAGAGTGGGTTGGCGTAACCTCACTAGATACTTCATATTCTAGTTTAGCTAAGTGACGCAGACATTTTGATATTTCGTCGTTTGAACAGTTCGGTGTTTTGATTTTTTGACATTTTATACTTTTGGTATCTTGTATAATCGGCTTTTTGATTTTTCGGTGTTCTGAATTTCGGCATTCCAATAGTTCGCCATTTTGATTTCCGGCGTTTCGATTGCCACATTATTATAGCTTTAGTCAACAAAAGATGCGAGCCCTACCCAGGTGCATTTAAACCACGTGCAGCTCTCCACTTACCGGCAAGTGATACCAACCTGTGCGAGAAAAACAAAGAATCCATAAAAATAAAAAAAAGTGTTGCATGGCAGAAAAGTCGCAGTTATGAACTAACTCAATAGTATCTGAGTGACCATGTTTAATTAACCAGTAAATATGTGTTGGTTTATATTTGCAACTTATCCGCCACGATGCATACCTTTTTTTTATTTTCGCAGATTTTTTGCTTGATCGTTGTGCTCTATCATTTATAAATCTTTGGGTGTAATTTACGAGGTGCTTGACACGTCGGTATCCTTTCACAGTGTCACGAGAGATCCACGTGGGGCACTCTGAAAGTATTTGAATTACTCGTTGACTAAAGCTAATGCTTGCACGGAAACAATCTGAATAAGTACTTAGAGATCTGGATATGCTGTCTAGATGTTTCTCGCGTCCGCTCAGCTTGCACTTAATGCCAGGATGCATTGCTTAAGGTATAAACCAACCACCTTCATATATACATATGCGAGGAGTGAGATCAGCAGAACGCCACTTCAAAGTTGTTTTTCTCACTAAAACCAAAAAACAGCTTTTTTGAAAAAAAAAAGAAAACGTACAGTCGGTACACAGGGCAGGCTGCTAGCAAATGCGCTGTTAGTATATTTCTGTCCGGACACATCAATGTTAAATTTAGAACCTAATGCGGCGCGCCATTGGCTCATCTTTCTGCAGAACACCACAGTCTAGATAGTGATTGGTCTACACGTCCTTCAATTAGTAGAAGTGGTCTCTTACGATGTGCTTTACATTTTCAAGTGTTTCAGGCGTATAGTCTTCTATGCAGCTCCCTAGAATAGGTTTAATTGATGGACTCATTGAAGAAGAGATACAAGTACGTTTTCTTTTTGGCCCCGCCGCGGTGGTCTAGTGGCTAAGGTACTCGGCTGCTGACCCGCAGGTCGCGGGATCGAATCCCGGCTTAGGCGGCTGCATTTCCGATGGAGGCGGAAATGTTGTAGGCCCGTGTGCTCAGATTTGGGTGCACGTTAAAGAACCCCAGGTGGTCAAAATTTCCGGAGCCCTCCACTATGGCGTCTCTCATAATCATATGGTGGTTTTGGACGTTAAACCCCACATATCAATCAATCAATTACTCAGTGAATAGACAAACGCCATGATAAAAATAGCAATGGGCAAAGTGTTTTAACCCAACACCCTCAAGACTAGAGGGGTTTGACTCACTTTCACGCGACTAGTGTTACTATAGGTGCAGCCAACACCGGCCGTACACACAATAGCATAGAGGCTTTTGCTTGCCGTCTTCGTGCTCGCGATGGTCATGAGTTGTAATATGCAACATCTGTGCACCAGGCCCCAGTGGATAAACCGGGTTTCAGCAAAAATATGTCGCATCTTTTAATAAAATAATGCCGGAGGGAAAATGTCTGGTGATCGAATGCTTGGTAGTCTGTAGGAAATCCTGTCACTGCGTTGATATGGCTTATCGTATACCATTCTATAGAAGTGGCAGCGGGGCTTAACATTTATGAACCATGGAAAAGCGCAGACAGAGAACAAGTATACTACCACTTGCGAACTTAGTTTTAAAAATGTTGGAGCGATTTTCTTTTTCTTGGTGCATCATTTAGGAGTACCGTTTCCAAAAGTCATGTGCGGCGAATAAATATTTTTAGTACTTTAACCCAAATATATGCGACTGACAACCGCCTCATACGTCGGCTATATAATGAAACTATACTAGAATTACAAGACTTCCAAAGAAAAGAAGCTATCGCATACACTGCACGCCTTTTTACAGTAGATGCACGTTACGTACGTCATTGCGACCACTACCAATTCCCTCTCGGAGTGAAACTGTGCGTGCCTGTGTCTGGAGAAGATGTTAAGATTGGCCTCCCTGGCTCGGTCAGCGCTCTAGAGGTGCGCCAAAAGCGGCGACAACACGACAGTCATACTTCGAATTCTTTAAGGCTGTAGGCTCCCCTCGTCAAAAACTCTTTAGAAACGCCTGTCTGACTGACGGCCTAGGAAGAGCTGTTGGAAATCGAGGCTGCTTGATTTGTTCGACGTTGGGATCTGTCGTCAGGTATGTTTCCCACACTCTGTGGTGCTTTCAAGTCTTCCATTCCCACAGGCCGTAGCCTGCCTAGCGCTGCAGACCCTATTCTGCACATGCGGTTCAACGTTATTGCACTGTGCTGTGTTGTGCATTGTGACCTACGTCGTGTTGCTCTCTCGCCGTGTGACGAACTGAACGTGCATCCTCTCTCTTTCCTGGGTTGAAAAAAAGGCAGTGTTTGACTTTCTCTCTCTTTCTCCCTCTCTTTTTTTATCCTTATTCGCTAAGCCGTGCTGCAGAAATTAGGCACCTTCTTCTAACCACTACCCCCCCCCCCTCCATCTGGGGGATGGAGATGAAGACGACAATTTCTTTGGACTGCCCTGGACTGAATGGACATGCAGTCTGTCAGTTTACAGTAATCTGCAAGGCGGCTTTCCCGGGAAGCTTGTTTTCCAACCAAAAACTATCGTTCACAGACTGCTTTTCTCCCTCATTGTGCCTTTACCTCTCTGAATTCCAGCGAATGCACGTGATCACACGAGTACAACAAAATGTCACCTCTACGAATTCAAGGCGCGCGCGAGCACAAGACCTCAAAAGGGGGAATGGCAAAAACAAAATGAGCGAGAAAAGCAGTTTATGCACGACAGTTTTTGATTGGAAAACTAACCTTACAGAAAAGCTGCCTTGCAGATTATTGCGAACTGTCCATTGTTTTCTCCTGCAGAGAATTTCAGGAAGACCAGGGCTTAAAACACTAACACCGAGACGCTCTGAACGAGCTTTCAGAAGCTCCCATCAAGCTTCCATGATGCTACCATCAACATATAGTATTATGCTACCTTTAGTGCGTAAATAGTGTATATAAACGTTCCTCTTTTCAGCCCCGGCTACTGTGCTCGACTTATACCCGAAGCTTGGCTAGCTCCTTCGAATACATCACGAGCAAGAAAAGGGCACGGAGTTGCACAGGCGAAAATGAGCGACATCACATCGCTTTTATTACGTGACATATTCGTTCTCCGCTGCATTCGCCCGCTCGCGTTCGCAGATAACGCTCCAATTTTTATAGCGACGAGACACCGTTGATTGCGGTTACGTCATTGAATGTAAATTAAACAGTGGTTGCATTATTTATTTGCAAATTACTTCACCATAAAGTACGGTGAAGTAATTTATTACTTGGCCACCTGAAGAGCTTTCTAACTTCACTTACTTGTTTTATCAAGACTTGAATATAATGTTAAGGTTTATTTGGTTGATTCTGAGCATTACATTCGCAACAGAAGTACATCACCAAGGCCCGCGACAATTATTCTTCATCTCTCCCAGTGCCAGTAGGTCCGTTCAAGTTACGTGATGAAAGCCTGTTTGCTAGACCATGTCATATATGACATGTTGCTCAAGTGTCTGTCTCCGCATTACTTGAAGAATCCAGCCGTCTTTTGTAAACTTTCCACTGGCAAGTTTTTTTTTAGTTTATTTTGTTCTTTTTAAAACTGGTGGCCTCAGACAAGCTTAATACGCTCTGCTCACCACTGGATAGCCGTTGTTTTGCACGGCGTCTGGGCCGACGGGGAAGAGCTGCGTTCTTTTTTCATCAAACAAGTCACCGAAGGGCTGCCAGCCTGCTGTCCACCGTGTATTGTCCTTCTCAGCCGGGAAGTGAGGTGACATTCCGACACCATAAGACGTTCGACGAGACGACCACAATGGTTTCTTGGTGTCACTGGTGCAGTCTGGTGGCCACGCCCTAATCAAATGCGCTGACTTGAGCGAGGGTGAGCGGCACCGTCAGAAATGGTGTGTGTGTCCCGTGATTCAACAGTTCATTCTGGACCCATAACCTGATTTAGTCAAAACGCACACTTTATAATGAGCCACCCAGATCATTCGCCAGAAATCTCTCGCCTTGTCTGTACAAAATGTAATAAATCCTCTCTTAAGCTTGCCATCCTACCCCTGACTGCACATGCGTTTTCTTTTCTGTCTCTCTACACCCCCTTTCTTGCCCCGGCCTATTTTCCCGCCCCCGGTGCTGGGCAGCAAACCGGATGCCAAGATCTGGTTAATCCCCCAGCCTTCCTTTCTATTTCTCTCTCTTGCCATCTTACTGCCTTGGCATCTTCATACCGGATATCCGATGCCTGGAAAGGCCGGTACCAGCAGAGGTTAAAGAATAAAACAGATAGTGAATATTTTCTGCAGCATGTTCAGACCCTGCATATGAGTGGTCATCCTCGCAAATTGTCAACTTTAACACCGCGGACAGGTGATGATGTACCCTGAGTAGGTTAGAGCATGTATTATTCCTCTACGCTTTTCATCTTCATTAAAATTCTGCCTTAATTTCGATTTCATCCTTCAGGTCTTTGTGTAGTTCTTCTTCTAACGCGCTGCATTCGTGCTGCACTGCTACCACTTCATTTCTTCTGTATATACGCCCTGTTTCGGGCACGATCATAGGCTGCAATCTTGGACTAATAATGATGCCGTTTTGCATCCATATGAATATTCGAATAGTGCTACGGTGAACTCGCCCGCATCAAAACGCTGAGCCAGTTCATTCAACGTCGTATGACCATAATCTTTGCTGATTACGACATAGAAAACCAGCAAAAATTGCTTTAAGCCTAAGATGGCAGCGTCTATGCTTTACAGTAACTGTTACATTTATCTTTCATCAATTAGTCAAATATATATATATGTCATTTCATGCAGCGGCCGCCAAACTTGTGCCGCTGTTCTTAGTAGTACTTTTGGTCTCTGAAGCTGGATGAAGATACCTAAGAAGCCTGGTTTTTAGAGGCTACATATAATGTGAAACGAAGCTATAAATCAAGATGAAAAAGAAGAAGACAAATCCGTGAAAAGTCAGTACTGGCGCATAAATGGCCCGCCGAATGCGCCGATGAAAAACGTCGACGACGCGGTGAAAACACTTGGTGGCGGCGCGCCGACCAGTCGGCGTACACCTCTACTTCCGGCGTCATTTTTGCTTGCAGTAGTTCTGGCGAGCGCCACTACGAGTTATGTAGTCGGCACCAATGTTTTCACTCGTTGTAGGTACTTTCAAACAACAATTAAAAAATGTTTCAAGTGTGTGTCAGTACTCCTTTCATATTTGCAGCTTAAGGCGCGAAAACGACACGGACGAAGAGAGACAGTACACACACACGGAGCGCCACTTCCAACAAAGATTTATTTCGAAAGAGCACAGAACATATATAGACACCGCGCGCGCCGTCACCGTGCCTTAATGCGCAGCCGCATTTAAGTAGCGTAACTCCTTTGGCGATAAAGAAATGGAGGCTACGCTGACGCACAGATCACCTAATTCGATTATTCTCTTGGCCTCAATGATTAGTCTTACTGATTTATCAGGGCTTCGGGCGACTACCGCGCAGGCGCTAAAGTTAGGAACGCAATGACAATCCCGGCAGTGAATTGCGAGGTGGCCCTCTCTGCCATTTCTGACGTTGTTATTATGCTGTCTTAGCCTATCATTCAGGCATTGCTCGGTATGGCCTACGTACCATCTACCACACGAACAGGGGAACTCGTAGACCACACCCTTCTGACAAATTACATACTTGTTCTGGTGGTTCACATTGCAGGCCGGAGCTTTCCTGAGAAAGGGGTTAGTCAACTTGCAGAGCCTGGAAAGTTTTAACGGCGCAGAGAAGACCACCTTTACATCAACCTGTTCGGCAATCTTTTTCAGATTATGGGAAACGCGGTGTATATAAGGAATCACAGCAAGCTTAACATTATCCTGGGGTGACCCTTCGCTTGTGTGGCAGTTCCGCGACTTCTTCAAAATCTTCTCCGCCACTGACACCAAAGTGTGCTGTGGATAGCCCGCCTGCTCAAGACGGTCAACCTGCTTGAGGAAACTGTCTGCTGCTCTGTGTGGGCAGGATTTCTTGAAAGCATTCAGCAGGCACATGTTGGCGATGCTACGTTTGACAAGCTTAGAATGGGACGAGCTAAAAGGTAGTAATGGTTTGTTAGCACGAGGCTCATACTGCCAACATG
Source organism: Rhipicephalus microplus (assembly GCF_043290135.1). Classification (NCBI taxonomy): domain Eukaryota; kingdom Metazoa; phylum Arthropoda; class Arachnida; order Ixodida; family Ixodidae; genus Rhipicephalus; species Rhipicephalus microplus. Next base: position 228,253,705 of record NC_134700.1, read on the forward strand.
TATGATCAGTTGTTACAAACAATCTAAGATCTAAAAACCTTATAGTCGAATCGACCGAAAGTTCGTGTGTCACTATTAAGGGCGATAAAACAAGCCTAAAAATTGTTAAGGTGTTAGTAACGACTTGGTCGGTGTCCATGAACTTTTTGTCTATGAGAACTAAAAAATCATCTACAAATCTAAAAACCCTGATGACACCGCTACCTTCGAGAAGGCTAGAAATGGTCCTGCCTGCGCGAGCTAAAAACAGGTCACTTAAAAATGGCGCTAAACAGGAACCTATACAAACGCCACTCTTTTGCAGGTATAGGTTACCGTCCCACTCTACAAAAGTCGACCTCAAATACAATTCTAGCATTGCCATGAATTTTCCCTCTGGTATACCTGCGTCATTTTGAAATGACAGGGGGCCGTATTGGTCAATGCTGTCCTGAACACACTGAAGCAACGCATTTTTCGGTATAGAATAATACAAGTCTTTCAGATCAATGGAAAAGGCGTCGAGGGCTACCCCTACTTGTCCGGCAAGAAAGTTTACTACTTCGCTGGAATCTTTCACCCGATAGGGATCGTCAACCTTAAGAAGCCGGAACTTATCGAGCAGGAAGACGGCAAGGCATTTCTGCCAAGTGTTACGTTCTGACACGATTACTCTGAGGGGGCAACCCTCCTTATGAGTCTTTGCACTGAAGAAGACCTCGAGAGTGCCTGATTTGCTGTTTGCGACGTCCCTAACCAACTTTGAAAGGTTCATACTCTCACATAGTTTTTTAGCTTCACTTTTTAGTTTGTTGATCTGGACGTTCTCGCGGCATTGAAATACAGAACTCAACGCTTCAAGCGCTTTCACCTTGTAAAGGTCCCGTGGGAAGACGGCGAATCCACCTTCCTTGTCCGAAGGGAGAACGCAGTATGAGTTCGTTTTCAGGTAGGACGCCAAACGACGAACAATAGGACGCCTTGGTTCCCGTTGGTCACGTAGAAGTACATCTACACCACTAGGTGTCTGGCCTAGCTCCCGCGAGTGAAATGGATAGATGTGTTTCTAGTGGTGTAGATGTACTTCTACGTGACCAACGGGAACCAAGGCGTCCTATTGTTCGTCGTTTGGCGTCCTACCTGAAAACGAACTCATACTGCGTTCTCCCTTCGGACAAGGAAGGTGGATTCGCCGTCTTCCCACGGGACCTTTACAAGGTGAAAGCGCTTGAAGCGTTGAGTTCTGTATTTCAATGCCGCGAGAACGTCCAGATCAACAAACTAAAAAGTGAAGCTAAAAAACTATGTGAGAGTATGAACCTTTCAAAGTTGGTTAGGGACGTCGCAAACAGCAAATCAGGCACTCTCGAGGTCTTCTTCAGTGCAAAGACTCATAAGGAGGGTTGCCCCCTCAGAGTAATCGTGTCAGAACGTAACACTTGGCAGAAATGCCTTGCCGTCTTCCTGCTCGATAAGTTCCGGCTTCTTAAGGTTGACGATCCCTATCGGGTGAAAGATTCCAGCGAAGTAGTAAACTTTCTTGCCGGACAAGTAGGGGTAGCCCTCGACGCCTTTTCCATTGATCTGAAAGACTTGTATTATTCTATACCGAAAAATGCGTTGCTTCAGTGTGTTCAGGACAGCATTGACCAATACGGCCCCCTGTCATTTCAAAATGACGCAGGTATACCAGAGGGAAAATTCATGGCAATGCTAGAATTGTATTTGAGGTCGACTTTTGTAGAGTGGGACGGTAACCTATACCTGCAAAAGAGTGGCGTTTGTATAGGTTCCTGTTTAGCGCCATTTTTAAGTGACCTGTTTTTAGCTCGCGCAGGCAGGACCATTTCTAGCCTTCTCGAAGGTAGCGGTGTCATCAGGGTTTTTAGATTTGTAGATGATTTTTTAGTTCTCATAGACAAAAAGTTCATGGACACCGACCAAGTCGTTACTAACACCTTAACAATTTTTAGGCTTGTTTTATCGCCCTTAATAGTGACACACGAACTTTCGGTCGATTCGACTATAAGGTTTTTAGATCTTAGATTGTTTGTAACAACTGATCATACATGTTGGCAGTATGAGCCTCGTGCTAACAAACCATTACTACCTTTTAGCTCGTCCCATTCTAAGCTTGTCAAACGTAGCATCGCCAACATGTGCCTGCTGAATGCTTTCAAGAAATCCTGCCCACACAGAGCAGCAGACAGTTTCCTCAAGCAGGTTGACCGTCTTGAGCAGGCGGGCTATCCACAGCACACTTTGGTGTCAGTGGCGGAGAAGATTTTGAAGAAGTCGCGGAACTGCCACACAAGCGAAGGGTCACCCCAGGATAATGTTAAGCTTGCTGTGATTCCTTATATACACCGCGTTTCCCATAATCTGAAAAAGATTGCCGAACAGGTTGATGTAAAGGTGGTCTTCTCTGCGCCGTTAAAACTTTCCAGGCTCTGCAAGTTGACTAACCCCTTTCTCAGGAAAGCTCCGGCCTGCAATGTGAACCACCAGAACAAGTATGTAATTTGTCAGAAGGGTGTGGTCTACGAGTTCCCCTGTTCGTGTGGTAGATGGTACGTAGGCCATACCGAGCAATGCCTGAATGATAGGCTAAGACAGCATAATAACAACGTCAGAAATGGCAGAGAGGGCCACCTCGCAATTCACTGCCGGGATTGTCATTGCGTTCCTAACTTTAGCGCCTGCGCGGTAGTCGCCCGAAGCCCTGATAAATCAGTAAGACTAATCATTGAGGCCAAGAGAATAATCGAATTAGGTGATCTGTGCGTCAGCGTAGCCTCCATTTCTTTATCGCCAAAGGAGTTACGCTACTTAAATGCGGCTGCGCATTAAGGCACGGTGACGGCGCGCGCGGTGTCTATATATGTTCTGTGCTCTTTCGAAATAAATCTTTGTTGGAAGTGGCGCTCCGTGTGTGTGTACTGTCTCTCTTCGTCCGTGTCGTTTTCGCGCCTTAAGCTGCAAATATGTTAAACCAACAAGCCCAGTCTGCTATTCTTACTCCTTTCAGTATTGTTTTCTGCGTGTGTGTGTGCATCTGAGGGTGTGTGTACAGTGCACACTGTTGTGTGTGTGCGTGCACACACCTTTGAGCAACGTTTTTAGAACAATTCAGTTTCACAGCTCCGCTCCCGAGGCGGCCGTGGTGGCGGTCACGCGAACTAGTGGCGCTGCAGTCACGCTTTTCTTCACTTGCTCCTGATCGGGCGCGCGGACAGGCGTGTGCTTTGGCGGGCGCGCGTCGTTCGAAGCGATTTCGTTCCCCGCACGTGCGCCTGAATCTTCCGGTTTCCGAATGTTCGCTTTTTTGTTGTGAAAATGCCTTCGTGTTTTGCGCCGGGATGTACGAGTGGCTACAGAAATGACGCCGCAAATCATCATTTTTTTACCCCACCACGTAAGGCCACGGAGTTTAAACAATGGGAACACATGCTGCACCGCAAGGACAGGCGCCTCACGCAAAAGTCCAAGGTATGTGAGAGACATTTCGAAGAGCAAGACATTGTAAAGTATTTCAAGCATGTTGTAAAGGGCCAGGAGGTTTTAATTCCCCGTGGTAACTGGAAGTTAGTGCCAGGAGCGTTGCCGCGTCTCTTTCCTGGCTTGCCCGAGCACATATCTAAGCCAAGAACGACGACATGCACGCGAAAATCGCCGAAAAAGCGGAACGAAATCGGCTTGGAAGCATCGGCGGAAAGTGCGTCTTGTTCGAGTGGCTCGTGTGGAGAGGCCTCTTTGTCCTTAGGCGATTCGCTTGGAGCAGTGGGCATCACGCCACCACCTAGCACCTCAGCAGCGAACTCCTCCGGTGTTTGTCTGAACGAACTGGTGACAGTGCCGTTACCTAGTAGGGACTGGAAGCTTGAACTCATCGTCGATGAATGTTCTGGGCAAACTTGCGGTGTTTTTTTCGACAGGCGACTTGTGGCAGGGGAGCTCAAAGTGAGCAAGGCCGTTATTGTGAAAAATGATGGTAGCTGTGTTGTGAACGGTTACAACAAGATGCACAAGCAACTGCAGAAGACTGTAGACAGCACTGCTAGCGTCGAGCACCTGCTCAATGAGACAGATAGCTTGAAAATCTATTCAGGCATTCAGGTAGCTCACACTGGTGTGACAGGAAAATTAGAAAATGTCCATCACAAGCTGTGTTCTGTCCTCACAACCCGACCTGTATGTGCTCGGT